>NC_085843.1:268235958-268420958 GCF_035594765.1 Anolis carolinensis
CAAAAGCATGAATGACGATTTTACAATCTAAAGATGGTGAAACTCACATTTTAAAATTTGTGAAAAATAAATATTACAAATACAGCAAATTCCTACTCACTCTGGTAAGTTTCAGTTTCCCTGTGCCTCCCCATACACACTTCCTTTTTTATTTATTGGCCATACAACATGAAAAGGTAGTTACATTGGCTAGAGATAAACAGCAGCCTAAAACAGTTAAAAATACTGCAATGGAAACATCGCTATCCATAGTCTTTATTGTTGTTGTGCTCCTTCAGGTCATTTTTGGAGGGGTTCATGTATATTCAGTGTTTTTTGTCTGATCAAACACATTTAAAATATTTCCTCTTTTCCAGAAGACGGCAGAGATGAATGTTCACACTCCAAACAATGATAACTCTTTCACATCACCTTCAGATTTTGAAGCAGGGAGGAGGGAATTATTCTTTGTCTCCAGTTGGAGACATAAACAGTTTATGGCTACAATCTTATATGTACATGTACATATGATACTTGAGTGTCAGAACCCTGCTACTAGAGCCTGGATGTGGCTCTGAGTTTCAGGGTCACTGACATTGATAAGACACCTGCGTCCCAGGACTCGGAGGAGAAACGGCTGCTGGACTTGGCGGGGAATTTGCGCGGGGTTTTACTGAGCGGGAAGAGACTGTTCAAATGAGGGGGAGGGTATATAAAGGATGGTTGGCCGGAGCCTCCCATTCTTGGCTTTTCTGATGTTCATGTTTCCTACAGTAAAAGTTCCTGGTGATACCACAGAGAGTCTCGTGTGTTCATTCAGGAGCGGCTGTGGTGAGCTGACACTAAGCCAAGAATACGGACACCATCCCGCTGTAGCGGTGAGGTGTAACATGCAAGTGGAGGATGAAGAGCTCTTGGGCGCCGGAGGAGGAAGGTCGGAAAGGGCCACTCCCGAGCCGGACGCTGAGTTCCACCAGCTGGCGGCCCTGGCGTCATCCACCGCTTATGCCCAGCCAAATGGGGTAACCCAGAGGCGCGGAGTGGTGCGGGGAGATAGCACCGGAGGGGAGGAAGGTTCACCTTCCCCAGGCCCGCAAAAGATGGTGTTTCTGGAGGAGAGGATGTCGGCGATGGAGACCACCCTGGCAGTGATGTCGAGGGCGATGGAGCGCCTGGCGGTTTTGGCGGAGCCGGAGCGAGGAAGGGAACTTCGGGCTAGCTCAATGTGGGACGTGAGCATGGGAAGCAGCCAGGGCTTTGCAGACCTCCCAGCACCGAAGGGAAGGGAAATGCGAAAGGAGCCCGGCACCCGGCCCAAGATCCAAACGAGCCTGACGCGGGTGGAGGAGAGTGACGACGAAGGGGAAAAGCCTCCGAGAATCCCGGCTACGCTCCCAACTGAGACCCTGGTGCCCCTGGCGAATGCCGGGCGTGGCACAGGACAAAGGGAAGCAGCAGCGGGGCCCACGGGCCCGCAAGGGGGCTTGCGACGGGCGGAGAATTGGGGATTGCCACCACAGGGACCCCTACCGAGACGAGAGGAACTAAGGATCGAGTTTGGGGGAGAGTCCTCTGAACTGGATTTTTTCCTGACCACGGTGAGGGGCTATATGGAGGACAATGCTCACACTTTTAGAACGGAATCCAGCCGGGTACGGGCCATTGGTGCAGTGTTGAAGAGGGGAGCGGCCAGCTGGTACGTTCAACTACACGCGCGGCGCGACCCATGTCTGGGGTCACTCCGACGCTTTATGGGGGCCCTGGAGACCCGTTTCCGAGATCCACTGGAGCAGATCCGGGCGAGGGAGGAGTTGAAGACCGTCTCCCAGGGGCAGAGGTCGGTATCTGAGTATGCGGAGGAGTTCCAATGCCTCGCTGAAAAGGTGCCGGAATGGTCTGCAGTGACAAAGATGGAACTCTTCAAAGAGGGGCTCAGGCGGGAGATCCTCTCCTGGGCGGTGCACCGTGATGAGCCTGACACACTGCGCGGATGGATTCAGCTGGCGGGGCGCGTCGAGACATCGCTGGCCCAGGCGAGGAGGCACCGAGGAGGGCTACAGCAGCGGCCGCAGATGAAAGAGGGGAGCCGGAAGGAGGGATCAACCCCAGCCGGGAGGAGAACGGAGCCGACAGGGAACGTGAGCACCAGCAGGAGGGGCTGCTTCGTGTGCGGCCGTTTGGGCCACAGGGCTGCCGAGTGCTGGCAGAGAAAAGGGGAAGGCGGAGGCCCGCCCAAACCAAGAGCCGTGGCAGGGAAACGCGCCGAGGAAGAACCACCGATGAGGCACCACTCGGGGGGGTTGGTAAGTCAGGACAAAGCCATGATAGTGGTCCCCATTCAGCTGGAAAGTGGCAGCAAACAAGCAACCTGCAAAGCATTTGTGGATTGTGGATGTTCCAGGAACATCATCTCCCCTGAATTAGCCGAGGGATTGGGATGCGAAAGAACGAACCTAGAATCCCCAATAGCTTTTTCGCAGTTGGACGGATCCACAGCATCGGGATCATTAGCTAAGTACAGTGCCGAAGATGTAAAGTGTAAGATAGGGAGTTGGGAAGGAAAGGTGTCATTTGTGATATCACAAATAGCCAGCTATAATGTTATACTAGGCATGCCATGGCTGGGGCAGGCCAACCCGCAAATCAACTGGGAGGATAAGAGCATGATCTTCAGGATGAAGTTGGAAGGAGGGAGCCAGGAAATGGAGAGGGAGCCGGGGAAAAGGGGGGAGGAAGACTCTATCAGGATAGCAGAACTGGCAGATAAATTACCCCCAGAGTATCGGGATTTTGTGGACGTATTTGATGAGAAGGAAGCAGACAGTTTCCCACCGAAGCGGAGAGTTGAAGTGAAGATAGAGCTAGTCCCAGGAGCAGAGCTTCCTAAGGCAAAAATATACCCAATGTCGGCTAGGGAAAAGGAGGAACTGAGAAAATACATTGATAAAAACCTAGCGAGGGGTTTCATAGAGCCTTCAAATTCCCCTCTAGGGGCGCCTGTGTTGTTCAGGCGCAAAAAGGACCAAACGCTGAGGCTCTGCATTGACTACAGGGGCCTGAATGCAATCAGTTCTGTAAATAAATACCCCCTACCTTTAGTGAAGGACTTGATCGCCCAGTTATCGGAGGGACAGATATTCACTAAATTGGACTTAATTGAAGCGTACCATAAATTGCAGATTAAACCAGAGGACAGGTGGAAGACGGCCTTCTCCTGTGCATTCGGATTATTCAATTATCGTGTGCTCCCCTTCGGTTTGTGCGGCGGAGGTGCCGCGTTCATGCAATTAATCAACGAAGTGTTACATCCATTGTTGTACAAGGGAGTCTTTGTTTTTTTAGATGACATATTGTTAGTATCTCGGACTAAGGAGCAACACATAGAACTAGTCAGGGAAGTCCTGCAAAAGTTGAGAGAAGCAAAACTGTATGCGAAGCTTGCCAAGTGCGAGTTCAATAAAGACCAGATAGACTTTCTGGGGTATAGGATTTCCTCCCAGGGAGTGGCGATGGACCCTGCGAAGGTAGAAGACGTGAGGGGGTGGGAAGCCCCCAAAACACGGAAGCAGCTGCAATCCTTCCTAGGGTTCGCAAACTTCTATAGGACATTTATCAAGGACTTTGCGCGCCTCACTTTGCCATTAACGGATTTGTTAAAGACTAAAGGCAGGGGAGAAACAGCCAAAGTGAAGGCCCCAGGGGCCAAACTGACCTGGACAATAGAATGCCAGGAAGCTTTCGAAGCCCTTAAAAAGCGTTTTACTGAGGAGCCTGTCCTACAGCACCCTGATATGTCTAAAGCCTTTGTATTACATTGCGATGCGTCAGACCGGGCATATGGGGCAGTTCTGCTACAGAAAGACGAGGGGGGGAACCTGAAGCCATGTGGCTATCTGTCAAAAAAGTTTAGCGATACAGAAAAAAACTGGCCGATTTGGGAGAGAGAAGCATTAGCGATTCTAAAAGCACTAGAGTGCTGGAGACACTTTCTGGAAGGAAGTGGAACACCGTTTGAGGTGTGGACTGACCATAGAAATTTACAGTATCTAAGATCCCCTCGTAAACTATCAGCGAAGCAAATTAGATGGGCCCAATATTTCAGCCGTTTTGATTTCAGACTCAGATTCTTCCAGGGGAAACATAACATACTCGCTGACGCTCTCTCTCGGATGCCTCAGCACGGGGGAGGAATTCAGGAATCGGAAGGGAGTATTTTTCTTGATAAGCAATGGGGCCTGGCAGTACTAACTCGAGCACAAGCGGCCAAAGAAAACAAACGTACTGCCATTTCCACGGGGGGAGGAGAAATATGGGAGGAAGAGTTGAAGCGAGCGTATGGAATGGACAAATGGTTACAAACTAACAAAGAAAAGGGAGAATTGTGTGGGGATTTGGTGTTTGTAAATAAGAAATTGTATATTCCTGAATGTTTAAGACGAGAAATGTTAAGGAAGTACCATGATAACAAGGGTGCGGGTCATCTAGGCCCCACCAGGACTATCAAACTGTTGGCCAAACAATGCTGGTGGCCCGGAATGAGGAAAGACGCCAGGGGGTACGTCACGCAGTGTGAATTATGTGCAGAGGGAAAAACACCACCGGGGAAGCCCCAGGGGCTATTGCAGAAGGTGGTGGAGCCCATGAGGCCATGGGAATGCGTAGCCATGGATTTTGTAGGCGAACTACCCCCCAGCAGAGGCCACAGATACATTTGGACAATATTGGACCTATTCTCAAAACAGGCACACTTTGTGGCCCTGCCAAAACTCCCTTCAGCTGAAAAACTTGCTGATTTGTATGTGAAGCATGTATATCGCCTACATGGGTGTCCCGACAAGATAATTAGTGACCGGGGAGTCCAATTTACTGCAAAATTTTGGGGAAAATTCTTACAGCTGTTAGGAGCAGAAAGGAACCTGAGCTCGGCCTTTCATCCCGCGACCAACGGGGGGGTCGAACGTACCCAACAGACACTGTGCCAATTCTTAAGGATGTACACCAATTATAGACAGGATGATTGGGCGGACCTTCTTCCGTTTGCTGAGATGGCTTTTAACGGGGCCGTACATTCGGCCACAGGTCGTGCCCCATTCGAAATAGTATACGGACAGGAGGTGGCACCTTTCCCCAGGCTACCCGAGTGGAAGGAAGGGGAGGGCCAGACCGACGAGGAATGGCCGGCCAAAATCAAGCAAGGGTGGCAAACCGTGGTAGAGGCATTGCGGGAAACACAAAAGAAGTACAAGCTCTTTGCGGATCGTAGGCGCCGAGAGGGGGACAAATTGGGCGAAGGAGATCTGGTTTGGCTGAGCACAAAAAACCTGAAATTGGGGTTCCCATCCAAGAAATTGGCTCCACGCTATATAGGGCCATTCAGGGTAGCAAAAAGAATAAACGAAGTGACCTATGAGCTGAGGCTACCAAAGGACCTAGGAAAGGTACACCCGGTATTCCATTGCAGCCTGTTAAAAAAGTATAAAGGAACTCTGGACAGCGGAGAACAATAGTTGTGTTTAATCTTTTCCTTCCAGGACGAAGGGGAGGAGGACGCCATGTCAGAACCCTGCTACTAGAGCCTGGATGTGGCTCTGAGTTTCAGGGTCACTGACATTGATAAGACACCTGCGTCCCAGGACTCGGAGGAGAAACGGCTGCTGGACTTGGCGGGGAATTTGCGCGGGGTTTTACTGAGCGGGAAGAGACTGTTCAAATGAGGGGGAGGGTATATAAAGGATGGTTGGCCGGAGCCTCCCATTCTTGGCTTTTCTGATGTTCATGTTTCCTACAGTAAAAGTTCCTGGTGATACCACAGAGAGTCTCGTGTGTTCATTCAGGAGCGGCTGTGGTGAGCTGACACTTGAGCATAACTTTCATTGCACTCAATTGGACTTCCTTCTTAGTAGACATGTGTAGGATTGCACTGTAAAGGTTGTTGCCCATTAATGCTGATCTGGAATGTTACTAGAATAGCATCTATATACAGTTGCACAATAATTGCTATTAAACAGAAGGCCACATCAGCCCCAAAATAATGAGCAATCAAAACCAGAATGGCCCAGAAACCTATTACCAGTTTTATTAGGGGAAGACTCAAGCACACACATACACACACACACTTTATTGCAAAACCTCACTTTCTATAAGGCAATTTTTGGCCAGAAATCATTGCAGGCATCAAGAAATTATAGACCATATGGGGCTAAAAAAAAAACCCCAATGTTGGGCTGCATTTTGCCCATCTTTTATTGAGATGCCACCAGATTTTACAGCATTTTCACAGGACTTTGTAACAAAATATTTCTCCTCTAAAAGCTCACTTATGAAAATTAGCTGAATATTATAGGCGTCAATATTATGACCTCTTGCATTCAAGGAGAAATATGTAAATTGAGTTGGAAGTTAAGTTGCACTTTGTGCAAATACTGCTCCATGGAAGTGGGGCTACCTTAAGAGAACGTGGTGAATAAGAAAGTTAACTTAAATACATAGTTGTCTTTTATTTTTCTGCCCTGCTACAATGAAAATTAAATTAAATCTAGTATCAGCATGTTGCCATGTGGGCCCGGCATGTAAATAGCAGACAAAATAAATACAAACAAGAAATTCCACACTGGGCATTGATTATCTCAGTTAAAATCATGAAGGATTCAGATACTAGTTTGCAAAGAGAAGGCTCAAAAGACCTGATTACTTCTCTTGGAGGGATATTTATGCATGGATGGTACTGGAAGATTAATCTTTGGCCAAGAGCATTCTGCTATTCCTTGAGAAGGATTAGTCAATTGAAACAGGAGGCCGTTTCCAAACTCAGCTAAAGCTTTTTGCTTGGGGTGTATTTGTCTGTTTGCTCACTTGCTTTGTGAAACTCTCAGATATGCCTCAAAAATGTCTTGATTTCATACCGCACTATCTTGATTTTGTTTTGCCTTTTTTCTGCTTTTACAGTCTTTATGACAAAGGCTTTGATAGATATGTAAACATTTATGATATGGTAAAAAAAAATTCTATGGTAGAAAATTATTAGTCCTCATAGTAGTTAGCATTTTAGTTCCCTAACACTTTTGAGAAAACTTTCTCCACAATAATCTCATGGCTTCTCAATAGTGAATGTAGGGCTTCTCTACATATCATATACAAACAGTAAATATGTTCTTTGAAAGTATTCCTCTTGGTAGAATTTTCATCCTCTAGGTAAAGGTAAAAGTTTCCCCTGACGTTAAGTTCAGTCGTGACTGACTCTGGGGGTTTGGTGCTCATCCCCATTTCTAAGCCAAAGAGCCGGAGTTGTCCGTAGACACCTCCAAGGTCATGTGGCCGGCATGACTGCATGGAGCATCCTCTAGTAATTAATAAAAACCAGTTAATAATAACAATAATAATAATAATAAAAACTTTATTTCTAGACCGCCCTCTCTCCCCAGAGGGACTCAGGGCGGTTAACATACATATAAATGGCAAACATTCAATGCCACAATTTCTTCATTAATATGAAAAGTATAAAATGATAATAACATACACATTGTAATAAAGCTAATCCAAAGCCAATCCACAGGAACAAGCTTCATTAGGTTGTGTGACCTCAGATAAAGTTAATTATTCAAGGAAAGGATGTAGTAATCTTAGAATCACTCTATAGTTTTCCTAGATCATAATGAGATGATCCATCACTGATAACTCCATAATGGATTCAATCCCCACCTGTCTTGTTCTCATGCCCAAAAATGTGCAAAAAATTGCCTGAAAAAATTCTTGCCTGAGTGATGTGATATTCTAGGTTAGTACTGATTAACTTTTATATTTGTGAGAAGGATTTTACACAGATGAGACAAACTGCTGAAATTACGCAAATTACACAAAACTACAACAGCTGCTGCTTTATAGCGTGGGTTTTGACAAATTAGAGACACTGAGAGGGTTGTTTCTGATTTTTTCCATCTACCAGGCAATCCGATTGTACTTGCTGTGATTGGGCCATGTTTGACAGATGGAAAAGACAATAGTTTTGCTGAGACTTTCTGGGCAAATTATGGAAACCTTGACGAAAAAATACTCCTTGTCTTGTTCTCATTCTGGAGGTGAGACTTCTCATGGAGGCTGGTGATTTCTCAACAGGCTGTCTCAACATGTCAACACAGCATCTCTCACTGAGAACAAGATATTTTGCAAACATTGTTCACGTCCCTGCTCCGTTGACACTTTCTCCATTACTTTCCGAATGCTTTCCTATTCAAATGTTACCTGTAATTCACATTTCCAGAGGTTGCTACTCATTGGATCAAATTCTGATCCGATGAATTCCAACTTGCCTTCCAGCAAATACAATGTAAGATGTTTCTTTTCAAGGAGGATTTACTGCCAAGTTAACCATGTTTTTGTGAGCCAATATGGTGTAGTGATTTGAGCATTGAACTATGACCTGGGAGATCAAGGTTTGATTCATTTCTCAACCATGGAAATCCAATGGGTTATCTGGAGTGAGTCATACACTTTTAGCCACAGAAAGTCCAAAGATAGGGTCACTTTAGGTTTTCCATAAATCAGAAACAATTAGAAGACATACAACAAGAAACCAAACTCTTATTTTTTTGGGGTTGTTGTATGTCTTTCGGGCTGTGTGGCCATGTTCCAGAAGTATTCTCTCCTGACGTTTCACCCACATCTATAGCAGGCATCCTCAGAGGCTGTGTGGCAGCCTCTGAGGATGCCTTATTTTTTTATTTATTCCGTTGATATGGAATGTGCATCCTTGGACTACATGTGTCTCCCTGGCACCCCCAGAGCCAGCATGATGAAGTCATTTAAGTGTCGGACTATGACTCTGAAGAACAGGATTCAAATTCCCACTCAGCAATGAAAATCCATGGAATGACCTCGAGCAAGTCGCACACTCTTAGCCTCAGCCAGAAACATGTCATCCCTCAAAGCTGCCAGGCCCTGCCACATTAATACCTTCCAGCCCATTTTACCCCTCAAATTGTCACCAAAAAATGTACCAAAGCTATAGCAAAAACACATCACTTTTGCTCTCACAGCTACAAAAAAATAGACCATGAAAGTGGACAGTGACGCAAACATTCCTGAAAAACAATAAGCTATGACATAAAACACATAATTGGACTCAGAAAACAATCTCCATACAAGTTCCTAAACATCTACCCTTCCTAGATATTTCCTTTTACTGCCTAGATTCCAGATACTAATTTTCGCCATTAAAATCCTATACACCAGTAATTTTAGTTCAGATCTAAGACTCTGTGAAGTTAAATAGCTATTATTGGTTCAAGTGTTAATCACATTTAAATTCCGTCTCAGTATGAAGCTCACTGAAATGGCCATTGGCCAACCACTACTGCTGAGTCTAAGTAACAATCCAAATAACAGCCCTTCCTGTCTATGGCAACAGTTCCATTCACATTTTGTTGAATTTACCACACTGCGATTGTATCCAGGATTAGATCTGTGGATCTGCTGTCCATGTTGTATTCAACCCTCAAGAACTTTCTTGTAGGCATCAGAGAGGGGTATGGAAATCTCACCAACATGTCCTAACATGCACTCCTGTTCCATCCCATTCATGTACCGTATTATTAAGGGTTTTTTTTTTCAATGAAACGTGCATGGCTTTCAGTGTGTATTTGTCATTTTTTGCATTAAGATTTTTAATATAGCAATGATTGTATGCATATATGCATTGACTAAAGCATACGTGTGTGCATTTTTCAAGGACACACGTTTGTTATTCATGTTCATTTTTTTAAAGCCTATGCATTATTTTGTTCCTTTTTAAAAAATGTAGGAGAAAACACACTTCTGGCTTTCTAAAAAAATCCAGACTGGAGTACATACCATTCAACCTTTTTCTCCTCTCAATTTCTCTAGAACATCTAAAGATATTTATCTTACAAGAGATGGTAGATTATAAGATACTATGCAAATAAAACTTTACATAAAGATAATAGCCACATTGCACATGGTTGCAAAAATGCTTGAGGAATCTATTCCCCACCCAATCTGATATAATTTAGTCGTATCCTCATCTGGTGGCCAAATAAAGATCCACATAGTTATATGTTTGATTTTTCTTACCTCAAATGCATGTTGAGTTTAACTGCCTATGTGTAGATAAAATACGTGCACTAATGCAGAGTTTGAAGAAAAATATGTTGAGATGTGATTCCATAAGCAAATGCTTTCAAAAATATGTATTTAAATATTTATTTTCTTGAAAATTGAAATAGATTTGCAGATTAATAAATCTGCAGATGAAGAAACAGGTAGAATGCATTGATGAATAAACATATGCAAAACTCCCATCAATTAGAAATAGATGGTTTGTCCCCACTACTTTCTATAAAACCACTAGATACTGTAGATATATGGTTGGTTATTTTTAATGCAGATTGATTGTTTTCAAAGATCATACTGGATATGGATGGATTGACAGACGGACACCCATGCACACAGAGTAGAACAAAATATAAATTAGGGAGGTAATGCTGCCTCCCATGTTATTTATATGAAGTTGTGCTTTATTTTGACCTCCCAAACAAAGGGAAAACCTGGGATAGCTATGCAATTGGAGTAGTCAAAATACCATAGAAGCTACATGCCACAGCAGGATGCCTGTCGGATAGACAATTAAAGTGGCCCAGGAATGACATATCCCCTCTTGCCAACATAATTAAGGTGTATTATTTGTCAGGGAGGTCAACGGTGAACAAATGTCCTAGCAAAGTGAGACTGAAAGACAGGGAAGGAGCAGATAATGAAATTCAGGGATGACAAATGGCTTTGAGTCTGACACAATGGCATCTGACAGAAAGAGACATCCAGCCAGCTTGAAACTTTACTTATGCTGCAGTTGAGGCTGTTTCATTCTGGCTTCAGCATAAAAGATTCTTACAGAATGTTGCTTAGAACACCCATTTTATTTACTCTAATAAATAAAGTCTCTCAGCCAATTAAAGGAAATGGACTATTTTTTATTAGTAAGAGAGGAATGGGTGAGAATTCTCTCCCAAAATTTGGTGAGCTATATATTTGCAGGGAAATTAAGAGGAAGTTTTTTTTCCCGCTGTCACAAGTGGAATCCTCCAACTTCTTCTCTTTTTCCTTGAATTTCACCACCAAAAGTAGTTGCAGAATGGCTTTAGTTAGGTTGCAATCTGGTCTTCAACCTAGTTTGGGAACAAAGCAGACTCATTTTGTTCTGACAAATGAGGGATGGGTGAGGTTCAATTTTATAATTCTCCAGGATTTCCCAGCAATCCCCTCTTCCCACATTAGTATATTTGTAACTACCTTGGTGCCATAGTAACTCTGGTAGTTTCTGAAGGGATGGACTAAGAAAGTTGTAGTTCACTTTTCATTGTACCTTATGAATATCTCACTTACCCTTGAATTGATTCATACCAGGCATGTAGCCGGGGGGGGGGGCTTCAGGGGCTTCAGCCCCCCCCCCCCCCAAAATTCTCAGGATGGTCCGCGAGAAGACCTTATTTAAATTGTTAAGTTTATTCATATCATGATCTGATCACCATGCTCAATATATCCCATATGCATGGGGGTATTGGGATAATGATACAAAAGGTTTGCTAGGGTAGATCCTCTCTCACTCAGACTCAGCCCCCACCCCCCACCCCGAATCAAAATCCTGGCTACGGACCTGATTCATACATATTCATCTCCTCATGCATCTACATGAAACCACTGAAGGCCATCATATCATCATTATATTGATGACATCGTTGTTGTTAAACCTTCTTCCCATCCGGGACTCAAAGTAGCTTACAAAAGTTAAAACAGATACTGATAAATATTTCTGTTGTAGAAAGTTTTAAAATATAAAATATAATCAATGAAATTAAACCAAATATAATACAACCCCTGTAAATATGTGAAATTGGGACATGTGAAGTTGAAGCAACAATCCAGATTATGGCCATACAGCCCGGAAAACATACAACAACCCTGTGATCCCGGCCATGAAAGCCTTCGACAACAAATCCAGATATTATCAATTGTGATCCCTGTTTATCTAATGCACACCTGTATTGAGGTCTCCAACCAGCTCTGAACAATGCCTATCAGACTATTTTGGAAAGGGGGAAGGAGGGCAATAAGATCTGTGGAGGCACACTGATGACTCCAGGTATCTTTTATTACTTTAAGCTACAGCGTTTGAAAGCTCCCACACTATCTGACCTAGGCTAAGCATAAGGAATGGGATACCTTCTGATATCCTGCGATGTGTGGCTTATGAGGATTGCAGATGGAGTACAATGGAAATGACACACACGTACACACAAAACACATGTAAATGCCTTTCGTCTTAGGGAACACAGTTTTATCTAAGAGTAGCCTTGAAGATTTAAATAATATCTGCCATTGTGAAATCTTGGTAAACTGTTTCCAGTCAATACTGGATGTACAATAACTGTGTTATACTATACAACCATGATGGCTAACATGATGTAATGATCTGAGCATTAGACTATAATTGCTCATCCTTGGTATCCCAGCGCATCCACAGAAACCACTGAATGACTTTGAGCAAGTCACACTTTCTCAGTCTCAAAGGACAGCAAAGGCAATCTTCCTCTAAATAACCTTTCCCAAGAAACTTCATGACAGGGTCATAATAAGTCAGAAGCCGGAAGACAGACAACTTGAAGGCACACAGCAACATACTCCATAATTACACAGAACTTTGTGTTGTAGATTAATATATCCAAATGTCAACTGCTTGGGAAACGCTAGAGTAATCAAATACTCAAGCATCAAGTAATGTCAGGTAGAACTTTATGACTGCATTGAAATCTCATATCAATGGTGGCATTCTGGAATAAGTGCTTTGATTGCTGAAGTCTCAATGGGTACCGTCCTGGAGTTTTATATTTTTGACATCGCAGCATTGTTGTATTTTATTATTTTAATGTGCAAAAGAGACTTCAAATCAATAACTGGATTTTTCAAAAAAATTCTTAAGCATCCATCCTTCATAAATACAGAAATCTCAATGCTTTATTAATACTGGTCATGATTTTTCAAGGTATGGCTAAAAAAAGTGAATGAAGTAATTTCCCCCTCCATTTAAAAACCATAAAACTGGCAGACATGCTATATTAATATCATAAGAATATATTATTGCTTGTGCCAATACCTAAGTTGCTGGAAATGGTATATTGGCAAAGTCAATACTAGAAAGGTCCCTTTTTAATGCAGATGTCTTGCCTTTGGCATTCTAATCTTAGTCTGCTATTATACATGTTTCATGCAACATACAGATAGCAATAGATAAATCTACTGGACACTACTTAAAGATAGCCAAGCAAACCCTGTTGCAATCTATGGAATTTAAACTCTGTAGGAATTAGCTCTTCTTATCTTCATTTTCCAGAATCTAGCCACTGTCTCTTAAGGCATATAAGTTAATGTTTTATTATGAACATAAAGGAAACAGAAACACAATAAAAAACAAAAATACAGTATGCAAAGGGCTTTGTAGCACCTTAGATAGTAAATGAGAGAACAAAGTTGGTAACATAAGCATCCATAGACTAAAAGATAAGTCTACATGGCATGAAAATTACCCTGGCTGTCTTCACAATGTTCCTGGAAGTCCAGTAGGCATCGTGGGTTTTCTTGCATCAAACCAACTTTGTCCTACTTTAGGAAAAGTTGGGAGATGCTCCAAAGCTTAAAACTCTGGAATATCTTGTGGCTTTGGGGCAGTCTGGACAGCTGGATCAGGTCTGGTTCAAATCAGTCCAGTGTTCACATGAGACGCCACCACCATCGCCTGCTCATAGAATCATGGTATTGGAAAAGACCACAAGGACCATCCAGTCCAACCTCCTGCCATGAAGAATCACAGAATCAAAGCACCCCCAACAGATGGCCATTACTTATATGTGGGGAGGCTAATTTATGACACCATAAAAATCATCCAGCCACCATTGGAATGAGGAAGTTGCTGTCGCAGTGGATGATGAAGCAGCTGCTCCCCTGTGGCCAGAATCAAGCATACCCTCAGGAAGCTGGAAGCTGGAGAAGGTTTAAATTGCCTCTGTGTCTGTCTCTGTTCTATGTTTATATGGTATTGAATGCTTGTCTTATATGTGTACAATGTGATCCGCCCTGAGTCCCCAATAATTAATAAATAAATAAACATCTCCCTAAAAACATCCCTCTTTCTTCCAGATCATGCGGACACCTCTGCTGATGCCAAAACAGGGCAACCACAATGGTCAAGAACTCAGTACAGCTGGAAATGGTGATAGCAACATGGGAGGTGAGGGAACAGTCCAGTGGTCCCAGTGCAGTGTTGGCTCAGCTGGACCATGTGTCACATGGACCAAATAGGTTCTGTCTCAACTCCAATAATTACCCATGAGGATATTTCCAACCTTGTCTAACTATACTCTGGCCATTGACATCACCCAAGGATCCATTTTCATCCAATTGAATTGTAACAATTCTAAGGTATTATACAGACATAAGCATATATACATGCCTGAGATACAGTAGGCAGGCAAAAAATTGTTTGAGTGATAGCATGCCTTTTTAATAAGAAAAGAGGTAAAAGAATTGTATTGAGAAAGCTCTCAGAATTACAGGAGAGTATTTTATTTTAAACATGTAGCTGTGCCAGAGAATCCCAGTCAGTTCTCGATATATATCTGCCTTTGCTACATCTGCATACCAACCTTTCAACTACATTTTTCAAGTGACTAGTTTTATAAAATCAGAGGTCTGCTTCATGCAAAATGTAAAATGTTTTAGTTGTCTTATTGCTAAAGATAGCAATCTATTGGTTAAACATTAAGTTCCCATCTATCCAATATATTGCCTTAGGTTTCTGCTTACCTGATGCACACTAAACTTCAGATATACTTCGGTTCTTTTGGTTTTATGATATAAAAATGCCTCAAATTAAATGAAGCTAAGTAAACTCATGGAACATCGATCTTATCTCTCAAAAGTCACATAGAAATGAAATCACCCAGGTATTACAAGACACAACTGTACAAACTGACACAGTGATGGTTATTTCCTCAATATCTGTAGGGACACTTAAGATAAAGTTGTGGTGACGAATGTGACTCATGTTGTTCTTGAAAAAGTTATTAGAATATCCTGAAACTCAGATATGAAATAAGCTGTCAAAACTGGAATGTGTTCAACTGCTATATCTTCAGAAAACTTTCAATGTTTAACAAATCTTTATTAAGTGTGTCCTTTGTTTTAGGATACTGGATGAAATTATTGTTCCATTCTTACCCAAACTCTACATAGACCATGTAACATTATTTTTAAGTAATCGGTTACATATATAACTGTTGCCAGTATTACAGTTGTTTGAAAGTAATTTATTACTTTCCATTTTCTCAAAAATGATCATAATTGATACTTTGGACAAGTTTTTGAAAAGTCAAAATTGAAGAGAGACACTGACCTGTCGTACAATACATTTGCCTCTCATCTATATCAAAAAATATCCAAGAGCACAATGGAACATCACATGGCACATCATGGTTCAGGATTTGAATGTGATATTCCTCCTCTCCCATTGGAGAAGCCAAATCCTACAACCATAAAAGTAACTTTAAAACTACAGTTGTTGTTCTAAAGGAGTGAATTTATGTTTTGTTAACTATATAGTATAATTTAGTTCACCTTTAAAGTCTTATCTCTCTTGTCTATTTGAATTTTCTGGATCCAGTCAAGAATCTTTCGACTTGAAATGTTTTCCCTGGCATATGTTACGTGATTCCATTTATGCAGAACAGTTTTGCAGCTGCCACTGAGTTTGAAAACTAAGGTGAAGCTCAAAAGCAATGCAATGGGTTCAGGAAATAAGTTAATGTCACTACACACAAAATGAACTTGCATTTGCCTGGGGCTCACTAGAATGTCTTGTTACAGACAAAGGCATTCAAAAATGCAGAACACCGATGATTTGGCAAGCTACAAGACGTCATTATAACTGAACTGGATTATCGGCGTGGATGCTGTGGGGGGGAGATGGCAGGAGCACATGCTTCCAGTCGGCCACCAAGGAATCCCGGTTAAGTCTCGCAAAATGTTTTCAGATTATAAATCACTTTTTTAAGAAAGCCAGACCACCCCTAATCGAGCCCCTAAGCACATGCACCTCTCAGCAAAAGGAATTAGCCTCTTATTTCACCTACCTCCCAGTACAGCCTCATAGGCCACCACAAACAAGTTGCTTTAGGAATCAGAGAAACACAACATTCCCATAGCCCAGGAGAAAACCATGGAAATATTTACAGAAGTGAGAGCTACCACCAGTGACGAGAGACTTGAACGTTCCCTGAATGACCAAAGGAGCGAGCAATGAGAGTCTGGAGCAGAGATGAAGAGATGGTCAGTAGCTCCTTTGATGAGGGAAATCTCCCAGCACTATAAAATGCATGTCTAAGACTTAGCAGCTCAAAAATACCACCCAGTGCACTACTTTCAAAGCCAACTGCTAAAGAAAGTATTAAATTAAGCCTTTAGACCAATACCTGTACAAAGTCTTACTCAGTATCAAGCTGCAGTTCTTTAATGGCAGGTCTCTATCTTGAATTAAGGCAGAAAAGAAATTGGTTGGGTTCATGTTTCCCAATAAAAACATCCATTTTGCAGTTCCAAAAATGGCAGTGGGACAATGAAGCCCAATTTGCCCTAGAAATTCATACATTTATAAGGCTTGCCTGCATTTCTAGGGAGAAAAACGTGTGCACAAAACCCATGGGTAGTATATCTGAATAGTGTGCAAGACTAAAACTGCATATTTGAAAAAAGTGCTCAGCTATGGAAATTGTGATAGCAAAAATTATACAAACACATGCATATCTTAAGACAAAATAGACACCAGTTTCTATATACGGGGGAAAGAATAAATAGAACTCTCATCAAAAGTAAAACATGTGGCTAATGCACACACTATATATAATACCTCAATAGGGAAACAGCCTACCACATATTTTTGTAAACAAGGCAGTTGCCAAACTTCTGGTAGACCACAACCTATTGTTGAAGGGCTGAGTTTAGCTTGGTAGACCTGGTCCACAAGATGGGCAGATCTGAAGGGTATCTAAGTTACTAGCTCCAATATAAGTAAGACCATCCATGAAAAGCACCTTACTTGATTACTTGATACATAAGCTGTCATATGAAGCTTACTAAAAATGAATAACAATAATAATTTTGTATTGCTTTAGGACCAAGTTATCCCCAAGGTAGGATACTGTAAGTCAACATATTCAGCTATGTACTAATGTTCCAAATTTCATTATGTATCAGTTTATTTAAACTTGACAAGTATTAGAATGGTCTGAACATATGCACAATAACATGTGCATGTAAAGTATTGTTTAATTTACATTTGCACCTGACATGATTAAATCCCTATTTGTTTATATTATAATGCCAGCAAAATATGTCCCAGAGCGCATTTCTAGGCATGTATACAATTATCAACATCTTTCCCTATGAGGAGCATCTTAAAAAATCGGGCATGTTTAGCCGGCAGAAGAGAAGGTTGAGAGGAGCCATGATGGCCATGTATAAATATGCGAAAGGGTGTCATAAGGAAGAGGGAGCAGGCTTGTTTTTTGCTGTCCTGGAAACTAGGACTCAGAGCAATAGGTTCAAATTACAGGAGAGGAGATTCCACTTGAACATTAGGAAGAACTTCCTGATCATACAAGCTGTTTGCAGTGGAACTCTCTGCCTCATAGTGTGGTTGAAGCTCCTTCCTTGGAAGCTTTTAAACAGAGGCCGGATGGCCAACTATCAGGGATACCTTGATTGCCCTTTTCCTGTATGGCAGGGGATTGGATTAGATGGCCCACCTGGTCAACTCTATTATTCTATGATTTCCACACATTCTATGATTTCCCCAGCAATGCCACATTAAAGGTATAAATGTTCATGGAAACTGGATAAAATGAGACTCCTGTATCTTTGGGGAATATATTCCTAGTTAGACTGTTGCCTGAACCCGTGGATATACCTGAATGCCATTAAATTACCTGGCTTGTGGTTCCAGCATACCATAGAGTTGCACCTGGGAAGTTCTCTAGGGATTTACTAGGTCCTCCAATGCAACTTTAAGTGGGTAATTGAAGAAAATATATTTTCAATATAAAAATAGTTGAATCACAAGTTACAGCAAAGTGATCCTAAATTTACTTGCTAGCTCACCCCTTTTGGCTGACATCTGATTATGTCACTGTGCTCACAGGTGGTGACTTCACGTTTTCAGAGTTAACGTAAGGATGGTACTATTGTGTGAGCAATGGAACAAAACCTCTTGTATAACTAGTTTGCACAAGCCTGCAACCATTTTTGTTGTGGATGTGATCGTGTGCCTGACTTATGCCAATCCTAAAATAAACCTATAATGGGGTTTTCTTGACTAGATTTCTTCAGAGAGGGTTTGCCTTTGATCTCCTCTGAAGCTGAAAGAACGTGTCTTGCCTGTGGTCACTCAGTGGATCTCCATAGTTGAGCAGGGATTTGAACTCTGATTTCCAGAGTTGCAGCCCAATGCTCAAGCCTCAAACAACGTGCACCCATGTTATTGAGGATTATTACTTCCCTAGTATTTTATACATGGTTTGGGTCCAGGTTATCTACAAGATCAACTTCTTCCATACAATCTGCCTCAGACACTGAGATCCTCTGGGAAATGCTTACTCCAGCCAGCCAAAACCCAACTAGCAACTATCACCCAAATGACCTATTCATCAGCTGTCATAGGCTGTGGAATGATAGGAAGAAATCTAACAGCTAAATCATCTATCGGAATTTGAGACACAACTGAAAATGCATTTCTTCTGGCAGGCCTACCCAGTTAATTTTAACTTGTTAATTTTATTCTGCATTTTAACTCTATATATCTTATTATATGCATTTGAATAGGGTTTTATCACTGTTTAAATGATGTTGTACCCTGTCTCGAACTACAAGGAGACGTGGCTAATAAATTTATTAAAGTTGTACCCTATAATGAAATCGTAAGTCAACATTTTTCTAAATTCACTGATTTAATGAGTTTGCTCTAGTTAGTAGGTACTGCTTATAAATATACTAATACATTAGTATGTACTACTTGAATAAGTATAAACATATTTAAATTTAAATATCAACATCCACAGTAGTTTTGCCCTGTGATGTCTCTATACTTAGATCATGTAAAATGTAAATGATAAAATGGACTTACTACTCACTACCCCGGCGGCGAAGTGCGTTAAAGCACTGAGTTGGAGACCAAAAGGTCCCAGATTCAAATCCCAGGAGCGGAATGAGCTCCCACTGTTAGCTCCAGCTCCTGCCAACCTAGCAGTTCGCAAACATGCCAACGTGAGTAGATCAATAGGTACCGCTCCAGCAGGAAGGTAACAGCGCTCCATGCAGTCATGCCAGCCACATGACCTTGGAGGTGTCTACGGACAATGCCGGCTCTTTGGCTTAGAAATGGAGATGAGCACCAACCCCCAGAGTCAGACATGACTGGACTTAACGTCAGGGGAAACCTTTACCTTTTACTCAACTTCTGTGGGGAGTCCATGTGATACACAGCTGGATTTGAAGCACAACTGATGCATCCAGCAGTTAATCTGTGTCTACAGAGCATGGGATTTACTCCAGAGATTCCTGGAAATTCAGGAATGATTCCATAGTTTAGGAGGCATGGCGGGATCTGACCTGGTCCAGCACCAGCAGACCCATTGCTATATCGCTACCAGCAAGCAGTTCTCTCTCAGAGTTTTACTAGTGAAAATGCATTCCTTGTGATATCATTTGTGGTGCTAAACGATAACAGCAGAAATGCTACATTGCCAACAAGCTTCTGGAATCAACAGAGCGGTGGCCCCAATGAGCCCTTGGACTGGATGGCCACGTGGATGGCCAAAGGCCTCCAGGAACATTCCTGGGATGTATCAGAGTAGCTCCACCACCCTTTACACAAGGCTTATCCAGTAACTAAAGAAGTGGCCCAGTATATTGCATATCATTTTGGTAACTGTACTTTACAAATAACACATAATGGAAAATTCTGGGGACTATCATCCCCAATTTAACTTATCCAAATTCTGCTTAATTTGTGAGTTGAAATGTAATTCTGCTTTCATCTTGATTTTGTTTATGAGCTGAATAATCATTAGAATCCATTACAAAGAAATTAGGAGCTGAATAAGACATGCCTATCTGAAGTTTTGCACAGATGTATTTTCTGGCTGACCTTAGCTCTGCTTCTTAATTAAAAATAATGACAATTAAGTCCGCAGCACTCCCTTCAATGGAAGATCTGGTTTGAGGTACAGAATGAAACCTGAAAGAGCAAGATGTAATTTTGTCCCATATTACCCAGAAGAGGTTTGGGGCATTATGAATAGGAAAATGAGACAGGTTAGACAAAGGAGGGTTGACAGGAAGACTGAACAAACGAAGATTCAGCTTAAGCTGTTGAAAGCCTAACAAGATAAAGACAGGCAGGAGAGAGTTCTCCTAAATGTGATGAAAATAAGGCCTGAAGGGGTGGAATGATAGAGAGAGATTGAGGAGTACATGCTCCGTGACAGAAGATGAATGGGTTCGACATGACAGCAACATGTAGCTAAATTAATCAGAACACCGACAGCACTAAATGGAGCTTTTAAAAATGTGGTAATCCCAGCAAGATTTTGTTAGCCGACGTGAGAAGTTTGTATTTTCCAGAGATGGTCTTTACAATGTGACCCAATTCAAGGTGCGCCCAGCATTAAGTCCCATTATGTTTGATTAACATTACTCCCAAGTACATTTGCTTAGAATTACAGCATTAATTGGACATTAATTGATTTAAATGAGAAAATCGGGATTGGTTCAAGGCATTTTAATGCCTAGGATACAAAAGGTATTCTAATAATAATTTAATTGCCTGCTAAATACACTCATATGTAGGGATGCACTCAGAGAAATGGAAGTTGTATGAAAATGAAAGGGAAAAGACACCTCTGGTCAAAATGGACCATGGGAACAGCCTTAGAATATACTAAAAGACAAAAAGATATGTGGTGGGGCAATTGAACTTACGCATAAATGTTAACCATTGAAATATTTAAATTTAGGCCACTTGCATTGAATCAATACAGTTCTTAAAGTAAAGTCTTCAGAGTAGAGTGGGGGTAACCTCTGAGAAATTGTGCAGAGACTTGAGTTATATCTAACAGAGACAGTAACAAAAAGATACCAGTTCCTTAAAGGAGCTTTGACACAGGAGGTGGTGGTTATATTTTGATGGAATCAGTTTTATTGGGTAGGAAGCAGGTTTTCTTAAGGCGCTGCAGTAAAAGGGGAATGCTTTGCACAATGAGCCTATTGTTTATAAATCACTGCATGGTCTTCCTAATTCTATAGTCACATTTTGGCACAGAACTCTGAAACCGTGCACACAATTAATACAAATAATTCCTGCAGCTATCCAAAGTACCAGTTCCTAAACAAAGCTGCCCTTTTAGTATTCTTCAGCCCCCCTGTGCTGACATGGAAATAAAACCTAATTTTTTTCCAGCACACTCCTGAATCCATGGTATGATTTTGATTAATATGTGAGGTTGAAAGATCTCCCTGTGTTTGAAATTGTGCAGGAACAGAATGTCCACAGTTATAAATGAGCCCAGTTCCTTTGTGATTCTGAATGCTCTTCTCCTGCAGTTAGTAGAAGACTTACTATTTTTACCTAGCTACAAACCTATGTTCTCTTTAAATGCTTCCATTTGAGTCTTTAGAACACAGTGCTACATTTCCATTATATCATTGTGTTCTCCACACTTCGTAGGTGCATTTCTGTTATCTGAAATAAATATATTATTACAGTATTTATATTCCGCCCTTCTTACCCCAAAGAAGACTCAGGGTGTATCACAATGTACATATACATGGCAAACATTCAATGCCATTAGACAAACAACACATATAGACAACCACATATAGACAGACCCAGGGAAGCTTGATTCCAGCCACAGGGGAGCTGCTGCTTCATCATCCACTGTGGCACCGAGTCCTTGATGGAGTATTTCCTTATCTTCCGTGCACTGCTGGAGATTTTATGGTGTCGTAAATTAGTTAAATTAGCCTCCCTGCATAAGCGGTACCTAAATTCCTACTTGACAGATGCAACTGTCTTTCGGCTGCATAGGTCAACAGCAAGCTGGATTATTAACGGTCAGGATCTTACCCTGACCCGGGTGACTTTGAACCCATGACCTCTTGGTCAGTAGTGATTTATTGCAGCTGGCTACTAACCAGCTGCGCCACAGTCCTATAATGAAAATTTCATTATAGTAAACTTTTCACTCTTCCCTTAATTTGGAGCATAACTAACCAATGTGAGGGCATATTGAACTGCCATCCATCTGAATATTGGGAAGAATTTCACAACTGCTTTTCAGCAGTGGAAAACTCTGTCTCAGAATATGATAGAGCAGTGGTTCTTAACTGTGGGTCCCCAGATGTTTTGCCCTTCAACTCCCAGAAATCCTAACAGCTGGTAAAGTGGTTGGTATTTCTGGGAGTTGTAGACCAAAACACCTGGGGACCCACAACTTGAGAACCACTGTGATAGAATCTCCTTCTTCAGAAGTTTTTAGACAGGAATTCAATGACCATCTGTCAGGGGTGCTTTGATTGGGTGTTCCTGCATGGTAGGGCCCTTTTGGGCTCTTCCAGCTTTCACAAGCTACACTAGTAGGGTGTTGTGTACTTTCATTTCTGACTTATAGTGAACTTAAGGTAAGCCTAACATAGAGCTTACTTGATGAGATTTCTTCAGAGGTGGTTTATTATTGCCTTCCTGTAGGGCTGAGAGACCAAGTGAGGTTTTTAACCCTGATCTCCCAGAGTCCTAGTCCAATATTTCAATCACCACACCATGCTGGGCCTTAAAAATATGTCAAACCTGTCCTAGGATTTTCTTGGCAAAATTCCTTGAGAGAAGATTTGCCATTGCCTTCCTCTGAGGCTGAAAGAGCATGACTTGCCTAAGGCCGCTCACTGGATTTCCATACCAAATTAAAGATTTCAAACCACTACACAACACTGGCCCTCACAGTGGTAGTATACATATTAGCTTAAAGTGGATGAGAAATGCTTTGGTTTCTCACATCACAAAAATGGGAAGCAATTTTTTTTCAAAGATGCTCCTTGACTTGTTCTTTGCATAATCATTGGCATACATCTGTAATACAAGGCTACAGCTTTTATTTGCCCGTTATAGAACAGATCTTTGAGGGAGATACGATAAGTATAGCTAGCTTAATTCTAAGTAAATGACACAGTTACAGTTAAAGAGATCTCCATGTTTGTTTTGGTGAAAACCATTTGGTATGTGGGACACCATTTTGGCCTTATGAAATCCAGGTTCACTCATTAAATTCACTAGATAGCCCTAGTCTAGCTACTGTTTCTTGCCCTAATCTGTTCTCCAAAGTTATTGTAAGAATAAAGGGAAGCATGACAAGTAAGCCAGTGGTTCTGAAACTTTTGTCCTCAGGTATTTTGGACTTCAGCTCACAGAATCTCTAACTAGTAACCACTAGGGGTGTGCATTTTTTTGTTAGTCCTCATAAGTCGGATCAAATTGGTTAAATTTGTACTTACAAGGCAATAGCCGATATGTGGGAATGGCCCAAGCTAAAAATGTAAGAATCTTACCCTATACTTTTTAATTTTAGTTTTGTAAATCTTGGAAGACTCCCAAAGTCTGTTTCATATTCAGCAAAGCTGAAAAAGCAAAGCCAAAAAGGCTACCTTAGTGTCTACTTTGTCTTTCCTCAGTAAATTAAAGGTCTCTCGCCATTAGGAGCGGGAAAAAGAGGGAGAAGTGTTTTCTGGGAATAGCACAAAACTCTGGGAAATGTAGTTTGGGAAGGGAGGAACCCTATGCCAAAGAATTCAAAAAGCCCTGCCCTAAACTTCATTTTCCAGAATGCAGTGCACTGCCACGCATCAGGGAGATTTGCCCCTCCTTAGCCAGCCAGGGTTCCAATAAATTGTGATTTTTGTTCCTGGATTATACATGTCATTTCCTAATTGGTTCTATCATAAAAACATGGTAAAAGTTTATTAAACTGCAAAACGTTGTCTTTTCATGAGGGACATTGTGTTATAGCACATTTTGCTATCCAGTCCACCAATTTAACATTGTCATCCAACCATTTAACAAAGTTTTCAGCACAAAAACAGAGTTCCCAGTGTAGAACCACTACTTTCAAAGAAAGGACTATACAATTAAACAGGAAATAATACTGTCAAACCAGAAACATGTTTTCTTGATTATTAAAGAATGTTGTATATAAAAAAATGATTTTTTTTTCAAAACTCAGTGGATAAGTGAAATGTTCTGAACTTTGGTGGGCTAAGAGTGATAAATTTGTTCTACCATTGTAGTGAATTTCACCTCAATAGCTAAAAAAGAGGGAGAAACAAAATAGTAACAAAATTTCATTACTCTCATTATAGTACGAATTTTTCACTAACTATACTTTATAAACACTTTAAAAATTAAACGCCAGTGCCCCCCAGTTTTTTAATGACTTTTTAACCTTTTTTATTGATCACAACTCACTAGTAACTACTAACCAAACTGGTTGAGGTTTCTATGAACTAAAATCCAAAAGAGTTGAAAGATCAAAGTTTGAGCTCCATTGATGGATTAAGGAGAGCACAATAATTGTATTAATGCAAATACCCCTGCCCAGCAACCCTACTAGGGCTGACACACACTTGGATAGGAGAGTTTTTGAGAAATACCATGAACAATGTCAGTTTTCTTTGGAGATGTTCCATCTGAACCTTATACTTCTGAATTAATGAAGCATGACAAGCGCAAGACAGACTGGATGACTGGAAGTAACATGAACTCATTTCTTCAAAAGTGTGTACATATAAGCATATGTGTGTGTGTGTAGATTTTCTTTTTCTCTAAGGCACACAGAAAGTGGTACTACTAATGGTTTATTGAAAAGTTCCAAAATAAACACACATTCATAAGGTTCATTCTTTACATTTTCAGCCACACATGAGTCACGTTCGATTTACATCTGCCTTGGATCTATTTGACTAGGTTGACTAGAAGTATACTGATATCTACTTCCTTCAAGATGTAGGATTCAAGACGGTCTGGACTCAAAGAAAGTCGGGCTTGTTCCACAAACCCAAGGGAGCCTAGGATCTGTGTTTCTTTCAGAGCACCCCTTCAGGCTCTATGACAAATGTCTTTTGAAACTGACCCACATTTTCAAGAACAGTTTATGATATACCATGGGCGTGGGGTTTGCTGTCCAAAGAAAAATGCCAAAATTTCACTGGGCATATGCAAGTCTTTGGGTGTAGCCTAAAGTGGTTCTTTGCATCTCAGCCTACGCAATGCTGTGACAACAAACCATTTTTCTAGGGTGTTTTTTTGTCATGGCTAAAATCCAAGAAGAAAAATGTTAAAGGGGGAGAGGAAAAATATAAAATGACAAATACAAGACTACTAGATTTACCAAGCATGTCACAAGAATGTGATCTATGCTCTGTATACATGCCGATGATCTACTTGGAATGCAGCATTCTCTGCTTGCAAAGAAACAGAAAAATGTTATTCCCACTGAGGCCAATTTTCATCTTGTCCTGGAATACTCATTTAAACTTTTCCGAAAACACATTGCTATTTCTAGGCATTGGCTGCTGTCCTTTAATGCTTCCAATAGAGCAGTCCTACCAAAGTCCATAAGACTGCTCCCAAGCAATGAGTTTTGAGGATTGCAACCCTCGACTGTATGTTTTTTCCCTATGTCGAGAAACATATTTCTCACTGTATTAGCGCGTGGAAACAAATTCCTAATCTTATTTTTTGACAAGACTACTCCCTGAGCATATGGTTCGGTTATTCTAAATCCATATGTTCCTTGAGCAGCAGAATCTTATTCAATTACTGCAGAAATATGATGGCTCAATGTTTGTTAAAAACCAGCCAAGAGTAGCTCCTTATTCATTGAGAGGTCAACTAATGCTGGCCACTATTATGATGCCTGAGAGCGTACAAAATATGCTTTCAGATATTGTATAGCCCTTCAATAAATGCAAAACACCTGTATAATAATGTACAGAGCGGCTATTGCCAAGGACATGTATTTACAGTGCCAAAAAAAACGGTGCCAAGGAAATTCATATTTTGTAACAAACAAGGCCAAATGCTGATGTTGTTAATTCATTATTTCATATTTGTTGCTTGCAACCTTGAAGGTTTTTCTGTGGAGAGGGGTGACTGAAAACCAGAAAGAAACAACTTACATGAAATATAAACTAATAAATCCTTGATTCAGTGTAAATTATAAAATAAAGATCTATACACATGTTTGCCTTTTTGCATTATTTATTCAGTTTTCCTTATGCATGGAATAAAGTAAATGGCAAATCATGCTGACAAGGTAAGTCAGTGGTTTTAACTGATGGCAGATAAACATGGTATTTTAAATTGTCTGAAGTGTTTGAACATTTCTAAATTGTTTTAAATTGCTTTAAGACCATTTTAGAGCTTTTGAGATATGTAATGGGAGATCCAGCATGGTATGGTAGTTACTGGATTACAAGTCTGGAAACCAGAGTGCAAATCTGCACTCAGCTCCAGGTGACCTTGCCCACGTTGCACTCTCTTAGACTCAAAAGAAGGTAATGGTAAATCCCTCTGAACAAATCATACCAAGAAACCCCTCTGACAGGTTCACCCTAGGGTCACCATAAGTCAGAAATGGAGTAAAGGCACACAACAGCAACACAGTGGTGTAGTGGCTTGAGTGTTAGACCAAGCATTCAGGGGAACAGGGTTCAAATCCTATTCAACCATGGAAACCCACTAGGTGATCATGAGCAAGTTTTTTCTCTCTCAGCCGCAGCAAAAAGCAATGGCAAACTCCCTAAGAACAAATCTTGCTGTGGAACTCCCTCCCCAATGAAATTAGATGAGCCCCTCCCTCCTGGCCTTTAGAAAAAAAGTAAAAACCTGATTATGGGACCAAACTTTTGGGCAGTAAGCAATACAATGAATGTTCAAGGATCATGTGCGATAGATAGGAAATTCGGAATGGCCTGGACCACGATTGCTAGATTATGTGATTTTAATGTTATGTTTTTAATTCTATGCATTGATGTTAAATGATGTTGTTTTATGATGTACAGTGTTCCCTCATTACTTCGTAGTTCACTTTTCGCGGATTCGCTTTTTCGTGGTTTTTCAATAAACTCTAAAAGACTATTATAAATAATAAAAAATTACAATTTACAGCCTAAGGAAGAGAGGAAGGAGAAGCCAAAGGGAGAGAAAAGGAGCCCAAGCAGCAACAGGAGGAGAAGGAGGCAATTTATCAACACACAATTGGTTGATAAAGACTTAAAATAGTGTATAACTACTAAAATAATTTATAAATATTAAAATAAATATAGTGTCCCTACTTCGCAGATTTTCACTTATTGTGGGTGGCCCTGGAACCTAACCCCAGCGATAAGTGAGGGAACACTGTAATATGCTACTATTATTGCGATAGATCTTTGTGAGGCATTTAATTTTGTCATAATTTGAGTCCCCATTGGGGGGAGAAAAGCGGTATACAAATGAAGTAAATAAAATCAATCAATCAATCAATAAGAAATTGATCTTAAAAGCCCACCTGTGTTTCCTCAAATGCGCGGTAACAAAATTGAGTTTTCTGATAGTTTCCTGTTCAGGCACTGAGCAGTCCCAGTTTCTACTTTGCGTTCCTTCAGAACACATCCTACAGCTTTTTTTAAGTTAAAAGAGCCTTGTCTACTTTTGCATCCCAGATATGGAATATCTGCCCCTGGGCAAATGAATTTTGATTGATTGATTGATTGGAAGCCCAATTGCTGCAATGCCATGGTCATTCCAGGATCATGTGAAAATATGGGTATTCAACTGAAGCTCTGACACTTAATTGATTTTACACAAGACCTCTCATCTACATGGTTTATAATCTATTTTATGTACTTTTAACCTATCTTTAAGTGTATAATCTGTTAAGTCAATGTGTTTTTTAGTTTTTTAAATCATTTTAATATATCTCTTAATATGTGGCTTCCTGAGAGCTGATTTGACCC
The DNA here is from genome assembly GCF_035594765.1 of Anolis carolinensis. Lineage (NCBI taxonomy): Eukaryota > Metazoa > Chordata > Lepidosauria > Squamata > Anolidae > Anolis > Anolis carolinensis. The sequence goes on from NC_085843.1 coordinate 268,264,096, forward strand.
TCTTGGAAAGTTTATTGTAGCTTGACAACATCACAGATAGGATCACTTGCCTTATCCCAATTTGACCAAATGAGTATCTGGGACCAAATGAGTACTATTACAATTTTCAAAAAATCATTTCTTACCATTTGCAGAATATTCAACCATAAAGAATAAGCATTTATCTTAAGAGCTGAAACCCAAACATTCAATGGTCTTTAACAAACCAATAATGAATAATGAAAGATCTGCCTTATACAATGATATCATTTAAGGAAATTGGTATTGCCTCTGAAAATTATTTTGACAATGTATTTCTCTACACTTGATAAATTGCTGAATTTTCTTGCTCTTTTCATTCATTTCTCAGGTACAACAACAATAAACCTCATAGAACTCAAAAGTATGTAGTTTAAATCTGCATTCCCCAAAGCTTCACTTCCATCCATAGAAACCACTTTTATCCATAAACATTTTGTTGTACATCTCTCCTAAACCTGTTTTGGAAGTTTTGTGTAGCATTATTGAACATGGTAACATATCTCCTGAAAAATATCTTGCCTATGTTTCCCCACTTTCTCCAAAAAATACATAGGATCACATCCCTTCTTGTCAATATGCTTTGCATTTGTCTATCTGTAATTGTAGCAGTTAATGTCATGGTAGAAACATGGTGAAACACACACTTGGATGCTATCATTACACAGAGTAAGTGTCCCTGCATGTTATGGAAAAAGTGGGTGTTTTTAGCATGAGAATACTATTTTATCTGTTGGGAGTAATGAAAAAAATTAATTGTTTGATACTGAGTCATGCCTATCTGTGCTCAATATTCAAATATTTTCTCTATTAGGCCTTCGTAATCTTTTCTACTTGGGGCCCCTGTTGCTCCAAGAAGGTTTTATGTGATCCCGGATATAGAAGTACATAGGTATAAAAATAAGATATCTGCTGATAAATAAATCAGCATTTGTAAGGCTTGCTAAACAGGATGAGTTTCCTTTTAATGAAGTACAGCTGAAGCATATTCTGCAGAGACCACTGGAGACACTACTCAACAGATTCATGCAAATGTCTAAAACAGCCACTAGCAGATATTCAGAAACATTTTATTGTTGCCAAATTTTGTAACCCCAACATTGAGCTAAGGGGACCTCATTTGGGGGTCAAGCCCGTAGTGTTGTCAGAGTGCAGCCAGCAGACATAGTGGGCTGCTCCCCTAATACTTCCCAGCACCACAAATTGGCCAACCAAGAAATGAGTTTTTTGCTCCCAAGAACCATTAAAATTTGGGGGGTTCTTTCCAAAACAAGTCTCAGGGACCCTCAAAACCACCTGTTCTTAATGATGCCAAGAAGCGAATGTTGGATCCACTGCATGCAAAGCTGCTTTATCACTAACCTATGGCTCTTTCCCTTAATCCGTGGAGTTTGGATCCCAGGGATGAGCTATGAAAAAGTCCCATTTTCATATTTTTCAACAACCATTTGAACTGGACAAACAGGTATTGTGTTTTGTTAAATTTCAGAACTCCTGTGATTAAACTTCTCCCTCGCCCTGTGCTATAAATAGTAATATTTAGGGAGGACAACAAATATGGAAGAATAATAATAACTTTAAATAACTTTATTTTTATAACCCGCCTCCATCTCCCTGAGAGGACTCGGGGCAGCTTACATGGGGCCATGCCCAGGTAGTTACAGTTATTAGAAAATAAAAACACATCAAATAAAATACAATTAAACTTGTAAACATAATAAGATAACAATGACATCTAAACACACAACTTAAAAACCTGAGAAAGATTCATAAAAGCAAACTGGGCTAAAGTGCATTGTTGTATAGATTGTAAACTGAAAGAGAGGTAGGTGACCAAAGTGCTACAGTTAATAGGAAATGTTGGGATGAGGTAGACGATTGGAGTTATTTCCAGCTGAGTGAATAGAATAAAGTGCATTGAATATGGTAGTGGCCACTGGAACGGGATCTGTCTTAGGAGTAAATATTCATTCTCCAAAGGCCTGCTGGAAGAGCCAAGTTTTTAGGCTCTTCCTAAAGACTAACATCATACACATGCCGTATGAACTCATATAATCTAGTGGTACTTTGCTTGATGCTACTATCATTCAATATCTTGTATTTTTATATATTTTTACTTATTTTAAAAGCAAGTTGTTAAATAATGTGAGCCTTCAGGAGTGCTGGGTTACGAGTGGAAATAAATACATTACTAATTTTCCCCCAAGAGATCAATGCTAATATATCAGAATTCTGACAGTTTTCTATGCTTTCAAACCAAGAGATGCTAGGAAAATAATTCAAAGGATTAGACATTCCTTTGGTATAATATCCAGTTAAGACAATGTATACTTTGCTGAATTACACCCATGCCAAAGATGACCTTAATACGGTATCATTGATCTGCTCTTAAAACTCACCCGATGACATATTCCACCTACCCGTCCTCATGCATGACTCCTAGACTGTAAGCTGTAGCAACGATCATGCTTTCTCTTTAAGAAATGCAAATCAATATTAATTAAAATTAGACAAGGATTTGTGATGGAAGGGGTCCCTGTACTCAAAGGACATGGTGGCCATTAAATAAATTTTAAGGCTTATTACTTAAAAGACTTTCAGATGAAGTCAATGCATTGTATATCCTCAGGGAAACTTCCAGGTCTCTGTACCATGGTAAAACATTAAATTATAGGTGCCACAATCAAAGGCAAACACAATTAAGAATCAAGCAGTTAAATGTTATGTGTCACTCTCCAAAGGATCTATATTAGAACATTTAATTAAAACTTTTTCAGAACAGAATTCCACAGTTGCAAGTTAAGACCAAAAAAAAAAAAGGCCCTGTTTTGCTCTTATTAAACAACCTGCATATTAAGAACTCCTTGTCTTTCCTGTTCATTATCATGAAGGCAACATTTGCATTTCTTGATAGACTATTCCTGTTTCTTTACCCTGTTTTTTCCCCTCCTTGTCTTACATCAGTCAGTCGAAAGAGTGCCACCACAGGCCATCATTAACCTTCCAAATCTGCCTCAAAACAAATAGTACAAGAGCTCACTAATTTGAAGATCAAAAAGCCACTTGTCCATTATATAATTGGAATGAAAGGCAAAATGTTGCCGTTCTGAAGAGCATAGTAATTACTAGCTGTTAATTGCTCTCTCGTGGTGGCTCACTTTTAATTAAAAAGAACAGCTCGTCGCAGGCCGATAAGCAATGGCGGAGACCACTGGTTTAATCAACAAAGCAGAAAAATTCGTTTCTGCAGCGGCCAACAACAGCTTGAGAAATCTTCAGATGTCCAATTGAGATTAAAAACTGTCTATTTAGTGCAGTCAGATTTTATTTTAAACCAAGGAAATGACTATTTGAAGCCTTGCAGCACGAGTGTCCCCACTACATCCCCGCTGGTGCTTGCAGGGACTAATCGCTTGCTTGTGGTTGTGATCACTCAAGTAAAGAAATTTAGCTACTTTCCTCTTGACTCCATCATTCTTGGGTAATTGGCCTGTCTGAGGTGAGCACTTTTTTTTAAGGGGGAAAGAAAAAAAGGAAGGAAGAAAGAAAATGCTTTAAAGTATGGAAGGCCCACAGACTGTGCATTTAATTACTGTTCATATTTCATGCAGTCAAACAGAATTCATTTAAGAAGAAATGATTTACCTATCTTTAAAAAGCCTTCATACGCAGGGCTCTGCGTCCCTCTTTCTACCATCCTATTTACATGCCAAAAAAAGCATATTCAGAACATCAGTGTTAATACTTTAAGAAGCTTCTGTCTTTTTAATCTACAAGACACATGCATGGCTGCTTTCTTGATGGCAAATAACGCTACATCTCAAGATAACTGTTTGTTTAGTTAAGCTGGTTGTATCTTGGTTAGGTAGAGTTCTCTTTGTGGTTCATCTCATCTTTCTCCAGCAGCGAACAACTATGTCCATTACTAGTTTCACTTCATCTACTTTTTTCTTAACAACTCACAGAACCCTAAGGGCATTTTGTATTTGGCTCTCAGGTATTTGATTATGCACATGCTTCAGGTATATTTTGTTTTATTCCAGAGAATGAAACAGTGGAGAGATCCGTATTGTGTCCTATTGAACCAACGGGCCACAGTTCAACAAATTATTAGGTTATGGTTCAGCCCATTGCTTTCAATGGATTTAAGTCTTCTGAACTCCATGTTAGAGTTTAGCCAAGTCTTTCCACTTGGCTTCGAATCTTGAAGCATAAGATAAATATTTTACAGGGAAATTTCTTTGTATTCCAGATATTACTTAATTTTTGTCATCATTGTGTTAGCTTAATAGTAATTTATTTACTCTATTTATACCCTGCCCTTCTCACTCTGAGCGGGACTTGGAGCAGCCTACATAATCTGGAACAATTCGATGCCACAATTCAACAATATATAGCAATACAAAATACAAACCATAAAACAACTAGAGCATATAAATATAATAAAACTTTAAAACATAATACATAGTCTTGCCACCATCATTAGTATTGTTCCGTTTTGCTGAGTTCATATTGCACTACCCAAATGCCATGTTTTCACGCTTTTTCTAAAAGCCAGGAGGGAAGGGGCCAGTCTGATCTCACTAGGGAGGCCCATGTTTAAGGAATTTGTAAAGTCCTTATTTCCGTATTCCAAATCCAAGTTTTGAAACATCTCCCATGGATCTTCTCCCATGTTGAGAAACAGGTTGGGATGGGAAGGGAAGGCTTTCTTGATAGCAACAGCTGCTCAACAATGAAACCGACTACCATTACCAGGTGGTGGACAATCCTTTGCTAACATTTAATATAGGTCTGATGGTTGCTTGTCTGTATGCCTGTCTGTGGATTCCTGTGCTGCCATTGGACAAATCTTAGTTTCTTTCCAACTCAAGGATGCTATACTTTGATTGTTATAAAATATAGACATGCACAAACTTTTTGCCATCACTTAAAACAATTTTCCCAAACCTATGGCCCTCAAGCTATTTTTAGATAAAAGTTTCAGAAGTCTTCAAAAGTGAGGACCATGTTGGATGAGATTGATGGGAGTTTCCGTCCTTAATATCTAGAGGGCATCAGGTTTAGAAAAAACTATTTTAGAACTAGCACTCTTGACAGCCTATTGTTTTAGGGGTGGTGCAGTGGGTTAAACCCTTGTGCTGGCAGGACTGATGACTTGAAGGCTGGGTTGCTGACCTGAAGGTTGCCAGTTCGAATCCAACCCTGGGAAAGCATGGATGAGCTCCCTCTATCAGCTCCAGCTCCATGCAGGGACATGAAAGAAGCCTCCCACAAGGATGGTAAAAACATTTTTTAAAAAACATCTGGGCATCCCCTGGGTAATGTCCTTGCAGACAGCCAATCCTCTCACACCAGAAGCAACTTGTAGTGTCTCAAGTTGCTCCTGACACAGAAAAAAATCTGATTGCTTCAAAAATCATATTTAAATATATAAGGTAACATTTTGGTTGCGCAATTTTTAAATTGCATAATTTCTAAAAGATTAGTTGTTTTAATTAATAAAATGTAAATAAATGTGCAAATTAGCAAGAAGTATAATCCCATGGGTAAAATGTAGAAAAACTAGAGCTATGGTATTACTTCATAACTGGGAATTATCCCTTAAAATTAGAGGAATAGAACTTTATATAAAAATATTAAAATTTAAAAGAAGATAGATTTGCTAAAGATAAAAGAAAAATAGAGATTTATTTCCCATTCAGGACCTTTTGAGCTTCAAGCAATAAGCAGAAATTACTTACACTCTTAACCTCACCATTTCTTAATGTTTTTCCCCTGCCATGTTTCTAATATTTATTTACTGAGGTTTTAGGCAGCAATCTTACGCCCATTTATCTGGAAGTGAGCTCTATTGAACTCAATAGGGCTAAGTAGACATACATTGGACTATACTGTACAATTGATTTATTGACTAAATAAAATAGCTTGATATTAGAAACTAATTAAACACTAGGATCCTTCAAGAATTTCACATTCTTAGCATACCATCAAACATTTCACAGAAGAAAACAGACATGTGTGACTGATCACAATGAGAATGCAATCAAAAGAGTATGTTAACAACATGGGAAGAAAGTGAAAAACTGCAATTTTGAGAACAGATGCCCTTGAATCTATACAGAGTTTAAGAAAGTAAAAAAAAAAAAAAAGCCAAATCAACCTACCAAGAAATGTGAAACTTCTATCTGTCCTCTCTTCCTCCTGAGTTGAGAACAAACTATTTTTGCACTTTGAATCCAATTTGCACCAATTGAAATCAGCTGAAAAGAAGAAAGTGGAAAGAGTAGAAGCTGGGTCGTTTGAAAAGCAGCTGATAAAGTGGGACAGTAGAGAATTAATAGAAATAACTGGAGAGCATGTATTAGGAACCCCATCTGTTTCATTTTCTGTCTTTAAAAATATGTACCCCTTTCCTCTTCAACTGATTTGGAAAGGTCCAACCTACTGAGATTCTTAATCCTTAGAAGAGCACCTAGAGCAGGCATGGGCAAATTTTGGCCCTCCACTTGTTTTGGACTTCAACTCCCGCCATTCCTAAGAGCCTCAGTCCCCTTCCTTTTCCCCCAGAATATCAAGGCAAAAAATCTCACAATATCTGCTTTGAACTGGGTTATCTGAGTGCACACTAAGATAATGTGGGATTTTCTGCCTTGATATTCTGGGATATAGGGCTGTGTGGAAGGGCCCTGGGATACATCTCACTATGCAACTCCAGACTCTGGTCAAGATGGCAAAAGCTATTAATGAGGAAGACTACACATACTTTTTGAAAAACAACTGAAAAAGTGGAATGGGAATAATTTGGATTGTTCCTGCCAAATCAAGGGCAGTTGGAAGGCATATACATACTTTGGGAGCAAGAACTGCATTAAAATTAAAATGCAGACCCTGATCACGTACTAGGTTCTGATTGCAGCTTGAAAGCTCCAATTTCGATCAGTCCTTCATTCATTCATTTAATATTCCACTTTTCTTCTCACAGGGACCCAAAGCAGTTTACGATAAAGTTAAAAAAAGGAAGAACTTAAACTAATTTGATGATAAAGAAAGTAAAACACAATTAAACAATCTTGATACTAAAAGGTAACATAGTTTTGAATCAGCAACTACTGGATTCCACTAGTGCCCAGCATATACAGCAGTAAATATAATTGCATTTACTGACAACAGATGAATACTGATGCGCCATGCCATGTATATTTCTACAGTATGTAATGATTCACAGTTGGGTTAAGTTGTTTGTTTTTTCACTGAGGAATTCATTTTGAATCGATTACATTTATTTTATATCCTCACCTGATCCTATGACTGGACAGGATGTAAATACTTTAAGAAATATGAATAATTAAATAAATAAATATAGAGCAGTTGTGTTTTTCAGGGATATCTTGAACCAAATAGACAAGCTGCCTTCTATGCTTTTAATTCAGAGAAAGTCATATTTTGGTCAACTCCACTTTGTATTTATTTATTTATTTATTTATTTATTTACAGTATTTATATTCCGCCCTTCTCACCCCGAAGAGGACTCAGGGCGGATCACATAAAGTAACTCAGGTAGCTGATATGTTTTCATTAAATGACAACAAAAGTTACATATTTATTATTGTTACATTTTTTCTACTAAGGATAACAAGAAGAGCTTACAGGATTTATCTGCTTCATGTGCCAAATAGCTTGACTTGCCTTGGATACTATACACATTGGATTGGGTCCAGGAATAATACTACTTAGAGTAAATTCATTTAAATAAGTAGGGCTTCTATTGACTGCAGTTAACGTTTTTAATTTCACTGGGTCTACTTTAAGGCTGGCTCCAAACCTGGGACTATATTGGGGGACATTTATGGGTTCACTTCAAGAAGCAAACATATTTGGGCCACCCTTAAATGAATATCATTTACACACCTTTAGCAATATATTATCCTGGAGGATAGGATTCAGAGCTTATCCTTCGCATGGAGAGTTGGGAGTGGTAGAAGGCATAGCACAGAGATATGATATTCAACCTCTATCTCTATCAATTAAATGCACAAATCTAGGATGAGTGACATCTGGCTCAAAAGCATTACATGTGAAAACATCATGAAGTCTTAATAGACTTCAAGCTAAACATGAGACAACATTGTGATGTGGTATCCAACAAAGCCAATGCAATTCTGGATTACATCTACAGGAGTATAGTGTCCAGACCAAAGCAAGCATATTCTACTTTGGCTAGATATAATTTGAAATACTGTATCCAGTTCCAAATGAAAATCAAGAAGCTTGAACAACAAGCTTCAAAGAAAAAGACCCAAGGTGATGAAAGATCTGGAAACTAGGTCTTATAAGAAACATATTGGATATTTTTAAGTTAAAGAAGAGACAATTGAGGGATGACATGATAGATATTTTTAAATATCTGAAAATATGTCACGCAGAGGATGGAGCATGCTTGTTTTCTGCTGCTCCAGGGACCCCCTCAAATGACATGGCAAAATTACACTATCAAGACTCCTATATAGTTGAACATCCTCAAGCATTATCAGTTAGAAGTACACAAAATGACCAAACGCTAACAAATATGAAAAGAGGAGTCATCATTGAGCCTTCCTAGGAGTAATAAGAGATACCTGCAATCTATCCTTGGTACACCTACTTGGAAGTAAGCTACACTGAAGACCACTTACAGATACACCTTGTGTTTGTATGGGTCTCCATATTTTAAAATGCTTCATTGATTATGGATGGGATAAGTAATTTCCCTTCCCTATACAAATACCTGCAAGTAGACAAATTAATAACCTGCCTTCCAATGTTGAACCCTGTATCTTAAAAACAGTTCAAGCATCCATAGCTGTGGGACATATCCTGCCATTCTTTGGGTTCAAAGCTATTGCTGGGTGACTGCTCTACTAATGGTTTGATCCTCCACTGTCTTTTCTAACTGCTGCATTTTGTTTACCTGCTCTCCCTAAGTATCTTTCACAAATGCTCTCCTCTCCCTTCTATATTGAGATGGGCAGAATGTGCCCAATGGACTGTTCCTGAAACCCCTCCCAAGACACAAACACCCCTTTTTTAATATAGGTGGTTTTTTTAGTCTAAACTTATCACCAAAGGACTGAAAACCTCTACAAAAAGCAACACGTTTACCCATCCCATTCCTGAAGCTAACAATGTTCCCTTAAGACACAAAAACCAGCCCAAAAGTGAATGAAATGAAAGGGAAAGTGACATGATGTCACTTCTGGATGATGACGATGATGATGATAATGATGATTATTATTTTTATTTCTTACCTGCCTCTCGTCGTGGCTCGAGATGGGTTACAGCATAGTCAAAACACACAAACCTTGCAAAAATTCTATAAACACAGATATTAAAATGTAGTTCTATAAACAATACATATTTAAAAGTATTTCTATTAGATGCATAAGATGTCCTGCTATGGCCCACCAGGAGTGTGAAATGAAAGATGTCCACTACGCCCTCCACACATGCCTATCCTTCTCTATATATAGACAAAATCTTACCCAGAATTTGCTATGGTAGTTCCTTTGTAACAAAAAGGAGTGTGTCCCATACAAATTTGGGGCAAGGGTGCAACATTTTACATGTTTCCATAAAATGATCCTATGTCCATCCATACACACAAGTGGATATGAGTTCTTTGTTTGCTGGTGTAGCTGAACACTTAAGAGAATTCTTGTACATAGGTATTGATCAGGATTGAACACAGGTCCAGTGGTTCTCACAAACATCAGAATAGATAGGCTTACACAGTGAACAAACACATGTAGATGTTGTAACATCTGAGAAATGTCATCTATTTAATTTCAAACACAGCTATCACTTGGATAGGGGCACACCTCAAGACTTTGTGATACAGTTCTTGGTTCAGAAATTGCATGCAAATACAGTAGAGTCTCACTTATCCAACATAAATGGGCCAGCAGAATGTTGGATAAGCGAATATGTTGGATAATAAGGAGGGATTAAGGAAAAGCCTATTAAACATCAAATTAGGTTATGATTTTACAAATTAAGCACCAAAACATCATGTTATACAGCAAATTTGACAGAAAAAAGTAGTTCAATACACAGTAATGCTATGTAGTCATTACTGTTTTTACAAATTTAGGTAAAGGTAAAGGTTTTCCCCTGACGTTAAGTCCAGTCATGTCTGACTCTGGGGGTTGGTGCTCATCTCCATTTCTAAGCTGAAGAGCCAGCGTTGTCCATAGAGACACCTCCAAGGTCATGTAGCCGGCATGACTGCATGGAGCGCCGTTACCTTCCCACCGGAGCGGTACCTATTGATCTACTCACATTGGCATGTTTTCGAACTGCTAGGTTGGCAGGAGCTGGAGCTAACAGCGGCCGCTCACACCGCTCCCGGGACTTGAACCTGGGACCAGCTCAGTGCTTTTACACACTCCGCCACCGGGGCTCCTTTTTACGAATTTAGCACCAAAATATCATGATGTATTGAAAACATTGACTACACAAATGCGTTGGATAATTCAGAACGTTGGATAAGCGAGTGTTGGATAAGTGAGACTCTACTGTATATGCATATTAAATAAAGTTGTGCTCAAAAATACATATGGTAGATAAATTTAATATATATACAATTTTCTTGACTTGTAAAAATATCAGGTTGATGAAGAAATTAGAATAGACTTATGGCCAAGTACATGTGAAAATGACAGCGATTAGTCTGCTCGTTTATCCATAACCAAGGCCTCTCTGATTTTGGGTTTTTTGAATTTAGCAAGTGATCTTCATAGGCAGTAGCCTACGTCATCAGATGCAGCGACTGTGTCTCTGTTTTCAAACAGGAAATCATTTGCCTTCACTTACGCTCCTTCCCCACCCCAAACGCACTAAAATATTTGGACTTCCTTCAAACTTGCCATCTGCACAACTGGGAAACTAATCTGACCTGATAAAATCCCATTCACTGTTCCCATCTGAATCTGCATCCTCCTACGCCCACATACCACTAGATAACGCAGACTCGCAACAATGTGTTTATCTGGAGACTTTTCTGCACATTTGTTTTCCTGTGTTCATTCATGCCAGCCCGCTTGCCTGCTCCGACTGCACCCAAACATGATAACTCTGTGACCTCTTATGTTCGCTTTGCGATAACACGGTCTGTGTAGCATTTTTTTCCCCTCTTCTTCTCCACCCGCTCCTTTCTCCTGTTCCCAATCTTCCGTCAGCACCTGTCACCAGAAAGAGTTTGGACTTTCACAGTTTTCTCTCAGTTCTCTAGGCTTTTTCTTTCTCTTTCTCCCCCCTCCTCTCTCCATCTCGTTTTAAGGTTTATCAGAGGAAACACTTGCACCGCGAAGGATGGCCTCCGCACTGTGACAGATTAATCCGAGTTGAGTGAACTTCCTTAATACAGAGGGCCCTAATTATTATGAAGGCACTTAAAACACAATGAGAGCTGACATCTGACAGACCATTCTCTGCCAGCTCCGCATTGTCTTATTGTCAGGCTCTGTCAGTTCCCAGCCTTAATTACATCCTGTTTACAAACATTAGGCCTGACTTCAGATGAAGTCTTAACAAAGGTTGACAAAGGTCAGGGTCATATCGCAAGGATGTTATCTGTCTGTGTGCTCCAACTGATAAAGAAGGAGGAGGTGGAAGATGGAGATGGTTTGGGCAGATAAGGTTGGGATCCCATGCAGACAGCCAAAAGTTGAAAAATGTGAACTATGCAAATGCTCCAAGTATGCTCCACAAACTAAGCTTACAGACCCGTCAATTGTTGATAGTCCAAGCTTTAGATTCAAACTTCTTGCACTTTAGAAGAGATTCCTACTAGCAAAACCAATACACCATATATCTCCTCCATACCTCATGATCTCCTTCCTACCTGTTGTGGGAAAGCCTTATTTCTATTTGATTCTATTAATAATACTTCAGTTGTGTATTTCTGCATGGCGGGGGGTTGGACTGGATGGTCTCTGTGGTCTCTTTCAACTCTGTGATTTTATTATTCTGATACTTTTTTCAAAGAGCAAAAGGCTAATCTTGCTATGAGCTGAAATTAAGGGAGTTCCTTTGACAGAAAACTGAAAAAAAAAATTAAAAAATCATGTTCGAGTGATTGTTTTAAGATGGTGCCCATTAAATGCAAGCACACATTTAAAGTATCATGCCATATGGTCCTTTGTTGAGATTTGGGATGTCCACCAACCACTGCAGGTTGATTTAAATAAAGATAATTTAAATTGTTGATTTAAATAATACATGATTGTTTTAAGATGATGCATATAAAGGGCTTTTGCTTCTAATATAAATGGTGGAAATAATAAATAGTAAACAAAGGAGAAAATTGGCATGAATTCAGTATGATGTTAGTGGAGGAAGAGAATGCATTTTTGGTGTTCCATTGTGGACCTTTTTTGTTCCAATTGTCTTTCCTTTTCCCTAGGAACAGGGCCACATGTGAAAATAGATTCTGCAAATGGCTGTGAAATAGATTCTGCAGTCAATTACACAACTAGTTATGCAACTAGATCTCCTCAAGTGCAACATCATTTCCATTGGCAGAATGACTCTATTGGATATGAGCCAGAGAACATATTCTGCTATATGGAGATTAAATATTTTTATATGTAATAATATGTTATAGCACATTCATAATAAAATCTGTGGTCAAGAAGAAGTTTTCCTTGTTACTGTGTTTTGTTTTGTTTGTTAGTTTATTATTGTTGCATTGGGTTCTTATGGGGTTTCCTTTCCACAAACCAAACTGAATTGACTGACCTTGACTACTGAGCATCTTAACTTGGGGCAGGGTGACATTTCCTGTCCATTTCAAGCAGTAAAATATCTTGGATTGGCTATTCGTGATATTTATTACACAGCTCTCTCCCACGAGAGATCCACCAAGCCACTTCCCTAATTAATTACCATAGGCAGGGGGGAAAAAAACATTTTGGCTGAGAATCTAATGGGTAGATAGGAATACGTAATCTACAGTTACACATTTGTACCTGCTACATATTCATGATCCCTATGTACCCTTTGTTTGGGGGCTGCCTAAAAACTGTGAATGTCCCTAAACACCACTTACTAGTAAGCAACCATTTGGATCAACACGAGTCTGTTCCCCTGTTGATTGAGAAGCAGCTGTCTGATATTCCCACCCCCTTCATATGAATGGTCTCCAGTGTGAAGGGTATTTCTGCAAAAGGTATTTTTTCCACTTGTTGTGTCAGAGTTTGTTCATGGGAGGGGTGATATCAGGTAGGCACTTCAACATGGGATAGGACTACTATTGATCCCAGCAGCTGCTTTCCGGTAAGTCAAGTTGGGGGAATCTAACTGGAATCCACTATATACTGTACTACCATAGTTACAGTGCTACATAATAATCATAAGCAATCTCTCTAAAAGACGTTCCTTTGCTTTGTTCTTCTATTCTACTGTGATTTGACATATTGTTTTAGGTGGCTTTCAGATGGATGGGTTACTCTTTGCAGTACAACCTCAGTTTTGACAGTTTTCCATTGTAATCCTAGGGGCATGAACTGGTAGGTAAGTCCCACTGAGTGCAATGGGGCTTACTTCCCCATAAGCCAATTTAAGTGTTGTTATTATGCTTCAATTATCATGTGATTTTAATTAGTGAGAATGAAATTTTGAAGTGCTTTATGCTGTGTTAAGTATTTTTAAATAACAGGGCAATGGAATAACACCTTGAGATTCTAGAGGAGGTTCAATGTGTGTAGACAGTTATAATTGGACAATATCTTGTTCAGAAGTTACAGCCATCTTCACAAGCATATCCAACTTACTATAAGGGCAATTTCACACGATCAGATGCAGTCAAACTAGAGCCAGAGAATTCAATGCAAACGCTACCAGACTATTCAGGCATTTGAAAGAAGGGAGCTATTCTGATGGTACACTCAAAATTCCTTTCTCAAATACAAGAAATAGTAAGAGGAAGGATTTATTGGGATCTAAAGAAAGGTCTAGAGCTGCTCGAATTGTACGCATTCTGACAAATGACCACGTTCCTCCAGATTATTAATGGGCTGATTTGCATTTCCAAATTGGTGCATTGAGAATGTGAGATGAATGGATCCACAGAGAAGCTGTTGCATGGTGAAATTACAACATCATTGTTTCACAATCTTCTTTAGTATACAATCCAAGCACATTTACTTTCCCTACCCAAAACACACACACTCTGTTCCGTCCCCCAGGACGATGGTTTGCCTTACCTATTGGTCGTTTGTTTGTTTTCCCTCCTTTGCATTTTGTTTCAGCCTCTGGCTGCAAAGCCCAGGAAAAGTGGCTTGGAGTCTGCAAGAGCTGGCTGCAGTTTTCTTTGCAGTGATTGGTCAAAGAGTGCAACATCTTAGGACCGCCCTTTTTACCAGGGTCTAGTCTCCATTTTAAGCCAAGGTCTTCTGGCTATAGTCTTCCAACGTGCTGGAGCTGTGCAAGGCTAACTGGGACAAATCATCCTCAAAACCAGGCCAATCTAAGCCTATCCAAATTAGATAAGTATTGAATTATATTGATCTGGAATAGGAAATCTAGTTATAGGAGCAGGGTTATTCTGTCGCTTCTAGAACTAATCTTTGCTGTAAAGATAGGGAAGGAAAGAGTTTCTCCTTCTAATATAGGCAGCGTGATTAGGGTATAGTGGTTTTATAATCACCTTTGCTTTCTGGAACCAGGGATAGTTCTGTACCTAAAACCTATAGAAATTTGTTTCATTTTCTGCAACTTTAAGATCTGTGCCAGGTTTACAACCTTGTATGAATAAACATCCTTTTTTGAAGTTATCCAGACTCAGTCGTTCAATATCTATAGGACAGCTTATAGGGATTTGCAGTTCGCCCGGATAAAGGACAGCACGTTTCAGTTTTATAGTTTTTTATTGTCTGGCGGACGGCACAGTTTTGAGGGAGATCAGCGGTTTTTCCGCTTCAGCTAGCTTGCACGGCTTTATAGTTTTTTATAGTTTAGGAAGTTTTAGTATAGGCTGCGGCTTTTCCGCCTGAGCTCAGTCTGCATACCTAAAGACTCTACCAGCGTCTGAGGCAGTGGAGCCCGCTCTCAGACCTGAAGGAGTCAAATAGTGGGGCTCTATTTCCTTGCTATTTGGCTCGCGTGTGCGCACGTGGCCCAGTGGCTTTCTGGGTTTGCACAGGCTGTGCAGTTCCCAGCAACGTCCAGGGCTCCCTCGGCGGTAGACCTCGAGCCGCGGAGCACCAGCGACAGTTCTTTGGCTGGCTCTGAGGCGTGAAGCCCACCAGAACCAGGCTAGAACCTGGACAGGCCTGGCAACGCTGCTGCGAGTTCGGCCGGAGCACTCGGCCGGCTTCGACCTGCCTCATCGTCCTGCGGTGGTGACCTGCCTCATCGTCCTGCGGTGGTGACCTGCCTCATCGCCTGGCGGTGGTGACCTGCCTCATCGTCCTGCGGTGGTGACCTGCCTCATCGTCCTGCGGTGGTGACCTGCCTCATCGTCCTGCGGTGGTGACCTGCCTCATTGACCTGCGGTGGTGACCTCCCTTCACAGCGGGGAGGAGGCATCTCTTCTCTCCTCCTTTCCAAAGCCAGCCTCGGTGCTCCTTCGGCGGCAGGCCTCGAGCCGCGGAGCACAAGGTGCTTGAAAATTTGGCGAAGTCGCCATTTTGGCAGTTTACGTCACTCGGGCAAGGGAGGTATCAAGTGGCAAGTTGCTGTCAGTTGGCATTTTGCAGCTTGCCTACCAAAGTTTGGCGCCAAAGGTCACAATCTTTGTAAAGTATAGTTACTTAGTGATATATACTGCTATGGTTAAGTGTTGTGCATTGTGTTATATGTTGTATTTGCTTTTGTTGTAAATTTACTTGCTATTAAGAATACATAATGTCTATGCAATTTCAAGATGATACAGATGGCGTACCTCCTTCTGAGGCTGAAAGTAGGAATGAAAGGCCCCAAAGGATAAAGCACCCTTCAGCCAAGATGCTAGCCCATCTAATAGATGAAAAGGAGCTCCTCCATGTGAGGTTAGGTTCGGCATGGGAGCGAATTGTAACATTAATGGACAGAATAGAGAGCTTGGGTATCACAAGGGTGCCAGCCATATTACAGACAGACCTCGAAGAAGCCTTCGGTCTTTGGAGGGGTTTAGTGTCTAAGATAGTCCAGGTCCTCGAGCGCATTAACGCCAAGGATTCAGAGTTAGAAATAGGGAGTGTTTTAGCTGACACTAATGAGAAAGAAAATAGGGTGAGGGCAATCCTAGCTTCCTTATGCAGCCATGAGACCAATCTTTTGAAATCACCTGCTGTGGCACTTAGTCTTAAGTCCAACCGCTCTAGCCAGGTATCTAAACTAAGGGAGCGTGCATCGTCTAAACACAGCCACTCTAGCAAGTCTTCTGCTGCTGGGAGTGCCATCTCTTCCCTAGCTGCCTTGCACATTAAGGAGGCTGCACGTCTGGAGCTAAAGAGCAAGGTAGCGGGGGCGGAGGCTGATGCTAAGGCAGCTGATCTCACCCTTCCCTTTAAAGAAGAAGAGCAACGACTGCAAATAGAACAGGCCCGTAGACAAAGCGAAATGCAAATGGAACAGGCCCGTAGACAAAGCGAAATGCAAATGGAACAGGCCCAAAGACAAAGCGAAATGCAAATAGAACAGGCCCGTAGACAAAGCGAAATGCAAATAGAACAGGCTCGTATAGAGATGCTTAGAATAAAGATGGATGCCGCAGCCAAAAGGGTAAGGGCTGAGACTTTGGCCAAGGCCCTAATTGAGCCACTCACAGAAGAAAATGTAAGCCAGTTACCAATACAGGACCCTTCTGCCAAAGTGTTTGCGCACCTTGGCAGCATGTACAGCCAGTTTTCGGATGAGGAACAGGGAGACTTCTCTCCTTACCCAGAGCAGGGCCCCAAAGTCACTTTTGAGTTTCCTGCAGAGCAGAGCGTCATAGCGGGGAGCTCACCCTTGCTCGAGCTACCTGTGCCTCCTGCTAAAACCCTAGGTCAGTCAATCAGGGCCTCAAGGCCGAGCGCTAGTTGGCCCCTACAGACAGCTGCACAGGAAACCATCGATTCGTCAGTGGTCGATGTCATCCCTCCAAGAGGCCAAAGGTTGACGCAAGGTACACGGTGGGAGTCCACTCCACAACAGCAAACTCCTCAATTGTTCCCTTCGACGCCGGAGTCCCAGCTTGTCTCCATCATCAGAAGTCCCAGAAGAGATCTTAAGGACAAGGGTGTCGAAAAGTTTTCGGACAAGCCTGAGGAATTTCTTCTCTGGAAGGCCACCTTCCAGAGAGCAATCAGAGACTTAAAGTTATTGCCTGAGGAAGAACTGACTCTTCTGGCTGCATGGTTGGGCCCAGCCTCATCCTCACAAGTTAAGAAGATCTACGCAGCCCACGTAGCCGATCCCGACAAAGCCCTGGAAAAGGCCTGGGCCAGGTTGCAGCAGAGGTATGGGGCCAGCACAGAGATTGAAGCATCTCTTATGGACAAGCTCCAAAGGTTCCCAGCTTTAAAACTCAAAGACTTCAAACTCTTGTGGGACCTCAGCGATCTCCTTGCGGAATTAGAGTCGGCCAAGGAGAATCCAGAACTGCCCGGTTTGAAGTGCCTCGATCAGCACCTGTCCCAGAGGCAGATCTTGACCAAGCTGCCCTTCACTTTGCAAGAACGCTGGGGACAGGAGGTCTTCAACTACAAGGAGGCCCACTCCCAGGCATACCCTCCATTTTCTCATTTGGTCCAGTTCATCACCAGGGCAGCCAGAGAAAGGAATGATCCACAGACGGGCCTCCCCACCTTATACCAAGGGACCCAGCCAGAGAAGGCACCTGAAGTGGACAAGAAACCACCTAGAGAGGCCAATAGACCTGTCAGCGTAAAGGCAGTCGAAACTCAACTCAAGACTGACGAACCCAGGTCGGAGGTAAAAGAGTTGCTTTGCCCTATTCACCAAAAGCCTCACAGCTTGGCCAACTGCAGGGAGTTTAGTAGAAAGACATACAAAGAAAGGCAACAGCTAGTTCAAAAGCAGGGAATCTGCTTTAGATGCTGTGGAGCAACTCCACACTTTGCATCCAACTGCAAAGAAAACATCAAGTGTGAGAAATGCAACAGCCTCAAGCATTGCACCGCAATGCACAACTCCAATATCATCTCCCACCCCAAAGAGAACGCTTCACCAAAAGAAAAGTCAGCAGTCGAAGACACCGACAAGCCAGCCGCACCAGAGATGCAGGTGGAAGTTTCAGCAGTCGCCTGTACAGAGCTGTGTTCTGACTCGCACCAGTACAGAGTTTGTCATCCTATCTGCCTAGCGGATGTATATCCAGCCAAGAGCCCTTGGCTTAGAAAGAGACTCTATGTGGCCCTGGATTCACAGAGCGACGCCTCCCTAGCTACTCCAGAGTTCTTCCGCATGTTTGACCTTAAAACCAAGATGGTCAATTACACCATGACTACATGTGCAGGAAAAAAGAAGTTGCAGGGTCGCATAGCATCTGGCTTTGTTGTCTCCTCTTGCGACCAGAAGAGACAGTTCAAGTTGCCAGACCTGATTGAGTGTTCCTCCATCCCTCGGAACAAAAAACAAATTGTAACTAGAGAAGTTGTGGAGGCTCATCCACATTTGCGACGGTTAAAGAATGCTATACCAGCCTTTCGGCCAGATGTGGACATTGCCCTTTTGCTTGGCTCGGACTGCCCGAGCTTGTTCTGTGTGAACGACCAAGTTAAAGGACCTCCAGGTGCACCTATCGCACAACAATTGCCATTAGGCTGGACAGTCATAGGCCCAGTGTGCATAAACAAGATGCACCCACCATCGTCGTTGGACTCCAATCAAGCACAGGTGCTTAAAGGTGGACGTCCTACACTTGTGCGCAGTTGCCTAAGTCATATCTCAGTCTACTGCCAAACAATAACTCCAGAGTATTCCTCCATCTTCAAAGTCTCTGAGAGAGACGAAGCCACAGCGCTCTCGAAAGATGAGCAAAGGTTTTCGGACATTATGAATGCTCAAGTCTCACGAAGTGCAGAGGTGAAAGCCTGCAAATCAACCACAGAAATCAAGATGGGCCAAAGATCTTGTCTGGAACGACACCATTTTGAACGTTTTTCGGAATGGTACAGTCTTCTTAGAGCAGTTGCTAGGCTTATACATCGCTTAGTCTGCAAAGATAGTCAGCCTTTGCAAGTTCAGGACATGTTGAAGGCTAAGGGAGTAATATTCAGGTCAGTTCAGAGGCATGAGTTTAGTCTAGAAATAGCCAGGTTAGAACAAGGGCTTGACACCCCCAGCCGGAGTTTCTTGCGTGAGTTAAACCCATTTCTAGACAAGGAGGGCATTTTAAGAGTGGAAGGGAGGTTAGCTAAGGCTAAACTCAAAGTGTGTACAAAGAACCCCATCATTGTACCCCCCAATAGCCATATTGCTTTGTTGTTGGTTCGTCACTACCATGAGAAAATCCATCATCAGGGTAGAACTCTGACTGAGGCGACCCTTAGAAATGAAGTTCTGTGGGTGGTAAATGCTAAAAGTTTGGTCAACAGTTGTATTTTCAAATGTGTCAAATGTCGGCGACTCAGACGAAACTGTCAAAGTCAGTTGATGGCAGAACTACCTCAGGATAGGACTTTGACAGACCCACCCTTTTCCCATGTGGGAATCGATGTGTTTGGTCCTTGGGAGGTTGTCACTAGGAAAACCAGGGGTGGTGTTGTAAATAACAAGAGGTGGGCAGTTTTGTTTACTTGTTTAGTAATACGAGCTGTCCATATAGAAGTCATAGAAGGGATGGACACTTCATCATTTTTAAATGCATTGAAAAGGTTCATAGCCCTCAGAGGGCCAATTAAGTCAATTCGATCGGACTGTGGCACCAATTTTGCATGTGCAGACCTTAGCCAACCACTTCTGGAAGAGGTGGAAGGCCGAATACTTAAGCCAGCTTCCAACCAGAAGACTCTGGCAAACCCAAAGGACAATGCCAAGGTGGGAAACCTTGTGTTGCCAAAGGACAAAGACTTGCCCCGCTATGCCTGGCCTATGGGCATTATACTAAAGACCTTTCCTTGCCCTGACGGTAAGGTTAGAAAAGTTCAATTAAAGACTTGCAACAGAGGCAAAGTGTCCATTTTGGACAGACCAATTAGTGACCTCGTGTTGCTTATTGGAGATGTTTAAAGTTCTAGTGTTTGTATTGTTGTGTATACAAAGGTGTTTGTATGTTTTTGATTGGTAAATTCCCACATCCTGGGAATTTAGCGGGGAGTGTTCCGTCCCCCAGGACGATGGTTTGCCTTACCTATTGGTCGTTTGTTTGTTTTCCCTCCTTTGCATTTTGTTTCAGCCTCTGGCTGCAAAGCCCAGGAAAAGTGGCTTGGAGTCTGCAAGAGCTGGCTGCAGTTTTCTTTGCAGTGATTGGTCAAAGAGTGCAACATCTTAGGACCGCCCTTTTTACCAGGGTCTAGTCTCCATTTTAAGCCAAGGTCTTCTGGCTATAGTCTTCCAACGTGCTGGAGCTGTGCAAGGCTAACTGGGACAAATCATCCTCAAAACCAGGCCAATCTAAGCCTATCCAAATTAGATAAGTATTGAATTATATTGATCTGGAATAGGAAATCTAGTTATAGGAGCAGGGTTATTCTGTCGCTTCTAGAACTAATCTTTGCTGTAAAGATAGGGAAGGAAAGAGTTTCTCCTTCTAATATAGGCAGCGTGATTAGGGTATAGTGGTTTTATAATCACCTTTGCTTTCTGGAACCAGGGATAGTTCTGTACCTAAAACCTATAGAAATTTGTTTCATTTTCTGCAACTTTAAGATCTGTGCCAGGTTTACAACCTTGTATGAATAAACATCCTTTTTTGAAGTTATCCAGACTCAGTCGTTCAATATCTATAGGACAGCTTATAGGGATTTGCAGTTCGCCCGGATAAAGGACAGCACGTTTCAGTTTTATAGTTTTTTATTGTCTGGCGGACGGCACACACTCACTTTAAGACAAATAGAGCAACAAAGCAATAAAAAGAAGCAAACTGAAACCAATCACTTGACTGTTTTGCTTCATCTTGAATTCTGGGTGGAACCAGTCAGCGTTCTGAAGACTTTGAGAAAACCATGAGAAATGACAGAAGTACAAATGGCAGTTTGGAGAAAAAAAGTTTTGTATTTTTAAAATTTAAATTATATGTGTTTTTAATATAATAAATACAGTACTAATTATCTTGATCACCTTTTAAAATGCCAGCTAAACTAAATCTCATCAGAAATATGCTAGCTAAACCTATATTTATAATTTCATAAAACTGAAGTAATTGCTCTGTCACGTTCACTCATTTGTATTACAATCAAGGTTGGAAAAGCAAGATAAACTGTGTTGCTGATTCACTCAATTAATAAAAAAAATAACAGCAAGGGGACATACCTTCCAACACTTCACAGATTTTTAAAAAGACATAATCAATACAGAAGTGTGATCAAGATGGCAAAGTTTTTAAAGTGGAAAACACATAAAATGGGAGAGGCTGTAACAGGTTGCTTTTGCCTTGCTTTTGCCCAGGCCTACTGGGAAGAGAAATGGAAATGAGCACCAACCCCCAGAGTTGGACACAACTAGACTTAATGTTAGGGGGAAAGCTTTACCTTTTCTGGGAAGGGAAAGCTTCCACAGTCTCTTTTCTGTCAAATTAGTTGAGTGCAAAATGTTTGGACTTTAAACTCAATTTTGCAGCAGTTGAAGTAAGGTAAGGGCAAAGTGAAGAAGTGGGAGGAAAACAAGAGACTGGGGCATTGTAGGAACATCTTAAAAATAGGACAGAGGATTAATCGGAAAGGTCCATGTCAGACTGGCACTGTTTGAAGTCATGGGAGGATAGAAAATGTAATCTACTTGTAGAAGTCCTTTGTGAGATGTTATGTTTCTTGTAGTAAGTAAAGGTAAAGGTTTCCCCTGACGTTAAGTCCAGACATGTCTGACTCTGGGGGTTGGTGCTCATCTCCATTTCTAAGCCAAAGAGCTGGCGTTGTCCGTAGACACCTCCAAGGTCATGTGGCCAGCATGACTGCATGGAGCGCCATTACCTTCCCACCGGAGCGGTACCTATTGATCTACTCACATTTGCATGTTTTCGAACTGCTACGGTTGGCAGAAGCTGGAGCTAACAGCGGGCGCTCACTCCACTTCTGGGATTTGAACCTGCGACCTTTCGGTCTGCAAATTCAGCCGCTCAGCGCTTTAACACAGTTCACCACCGGGGCTCCTTCTTGTAGTATACATATGAAAAAATACTAAAGAACCCCTTTTAAAGTAAAACAGATTAAGGAGCCCAGTGGTACCATAGGCAGAGTTTGAGTATGAAATCAGCCTCCAAGGCATGATCTCATAATTGGCTGTAGCAAAGGCACTGAGACAGCAAAGATTTTTGAAAAGACAAGCCATTATGGTAGCTAGCTAAAGTTCCATCTAGTCAGATAGAACATAAATACATTTTAAACCACTTCAAAAAGTGGAAACAAAAACCTTTGGAGGAGGCTGAAAGCACTTGACCTCAATTGGGAGATGGTTTGCATCCTCTTCATTTTCATAGCTAAAGAGGAGTCCTTAGACTTTTGTCTGAAACAATTGAACCTCCTCTTATGGTCTCCTTTTCAACAGAAAACCAAAGAATTAAATAACTAACTAAGCCCATGTGGATAATGAAGACATTGTTATATGCAACATATCTGCATGTGTTTGTTCATAAATCTGTCTTGTTCAACATTAATGTGTGTTTTAATCACATGAAAATTCATATCTTTGCAAGAAGGTTTTTACAAAATTTACATTGTTTTCCTGAAATTATACATTTCTAGTAATATTTTATCCCAAAATATACATGTTTGATGTAGCCAAACTGCATCACAATATAGGAAAATCAAAAGAAAAAATGTTCTATTTTTTTCCATTAGTCCTGGAACTTTGGTTAAGATTTGTTCACAGTGAACACAATGAAATCTTTGAGCATGTCTACAAAAGGCAATTTATCCAGAAAGTGAAATTCCTTATTTTGCATGTAGACTAAATATTTAGTTTATACTATATCTCTAATAGCCTGGGTTGTTTTTTGTTTTTTTTTTTGAAAAAAATCATTATTGTTGAGTAAATAATTCAGGAGGCCCCAGTGGGCTACACCACTGAGCTGCTGAACTTGCTGACCGAAAGGTCGGGAGTTCAAATCCAGGGAGCTGAGTAAGCTCCCACTGTCAGCTCCAGCTTCCGCCAACCTATCAGTTCGAAAACATGCAAATGTGAGTAGATCAATAGGTACCTCTCCAGTGAGAAGGTAAGAGTGCTCCATGCAGTCATGTTGGCCACATAACCTTGGAGGTGTTTACGGACAATGCCAGCTCTTCAGCTTAGAAATGGAGATGAGCACCAACCCCCAGAATCGGACACAACTAGACTTAATGTCAGGGGAAAACCTTTACTTAACCTAAATAATTCATGTTCCCATATTTTTTCTTCTTCTTTGAGAGTAGCTTCTACAGCATGAGAAATAAATCCCTCTTTGTTCACAGGGCTAACTTCAAGGTAAGTATACATATCTTTACACTCAGAATTACAAGAGTGGGGCATTCGTAAACAATTAGGGTTAATGGCACATCTCATTGACTTCGATATTTTATTAGCTGGGAAGATAGTGCACTCTAAGCAGAGGGGTAGTAAGCAATAAAGCGTCTGTGGTGGAGAAAATCAAATCAAGGGGAAAGAAAAATAATAAAAACCCATGGAATGGAGTTATTGTTCATTCACTTCCCCAGTGTTATCAATCATTGCTACAACTCACTCTCCAAGCTGAAACAGGTTAGTGCAAGTGGCTGAAGACGGCAGAAATATAAAACCAATATTTCACAACAGTTCTGCAACAAGTCTGCGGCACCACACTTAACTAACCCAAACAAGAAAATCCAATTTTAAAGTGGAAAAAAGGCTGAAAAATGAACAGGGGCGTCAGTAGCCAATGTCTTGCTTTGAATCCACCTTCACTGTTTTCATTGCTGAAGCCTATCAACCTCCTAGTTTTCTTCCAGACTCCAAACCCCCTTAGAAATGCATGCATGTGATCAATGGTGGGCATCATAATTGAGCTGGAATGTGGAACAACACGGCATGGAGGAATCACATTACCAGAGTGGCTTATGATTTGCCTTTATGTGGCTGTGCCCTTGGAAATACAGCTGTGGCTTTTTCAGTGGTGGACAACATGATTACACATATATCCCAGCAACTGAAATCCAATGCAACAACCACCTCCTATTGAGGGCAAGAGGTGTAAAGTGTGAATTGGGCCAAAGAATAAAAAAATCCCACTGCAAATATTTCACAGCATTCAGGACAGAGAGTAATTTGGCTCTCGTGTCATGAAAAACCTAGAAAGTACTTGTTGAATATAACAGATTTAATCCCGCTTTACAGAGAGGTGTAACTGAGGGGGCATTTCTGAGTTCCACATTTTATTACATTATCTTTCAATTCGTCCAGTGTGAAGCCGCACACTTTATAGAAAACCTCATAGCAGCAACAGGAAGGGTGCTCTGTCTTTAACACCGCACAATAGTGACATGCAACTACATTCCCGGTTTGTTTGTTTTTCCTTCTCTTTGTAATGAAATCAGGTTACTTACTGGTCAAAGCATACAGAAATGTTTGCTGTACTATAACAATATGTCAGGTTGAATCAGGTCCAAAAGTCTTTAAAGTCATAGTATTTTGAAATGGTGTCATGGCCAAATTAATTAAAATCAACACAAAGATGCCCTGAGGCCTTTGGAAATTTAGATAGAGAATTGATTGATAACACAACACAACCAAAAAAAAACTGTTGTGTCTTGGTTTTTAAACCTGTTTTTAGGGGTTATTTGGGGTACTGATTCAGAAAATTGCATTTGATACACTGCATCAGCTCTAATTTCTTAGATATGGTTATCATAGTTTTCTATGGGCGAGCAAATGAAGACTGATATATGGCATATGTCCTGTACTTCAAAAGGTGGACAGGGAAAAACTGGTGCCATTTTTGGAATCAGCAGGTCAAATTTACCCAGAAACATTTGAGGCACCAGAATATGTGTTGGCCAGTGTAATAGATAGGTTTATTTACGGTTTTATTGTGCGTGGGTTGCCTTGATCACTTGAACAAACCAACATGTACACTAACTGCTCATCACTGGCTGGATCTACACTGCCATAAAATGCAGTTTAAATTGCATTATATGGTTAGTGTGGAGCCCCCAGTGATGCAGAAGGTCAAACTGCTGAGCTGCTTAATTTGCTGACCAAAGGCTTGCAGGTTCGAATCTGGGGAGCAGAGTGAGCTTCCACTATTAGCCCCAGCTTCTGCCAATCCAGCAGTTCAAAAACATGCAAATTGAGTAGATCAATAGGTACCGCTTCTGCAGGAAGGTAAAGGCGCTCCATGCAGTCATGCCGGCCACATGACCTTGGAAGTGTTTACAGACAACGCCGGCTTTTCGGCTTAGAAATAGAGATGAGCACCAACCCCCAGCGTCGGATGCGACTAGACTTAATGTCAAGGGAAACAGTTACCTATATGGTTAGTGTAGACCAGTCATGGGCAAACTTCAGCCCTCCAGGTGTTTTGGAAATCAACTCCCACAATTCCTCACAGCCAGTAAGCTGGCAAGTTTGTCCATGCCTGATGTAGACACATATAATGCAGGTCAATGCAATATATGGGTCTGCGTTGATCATATAAAGCAGTTCAAACTGCATCATATGGCAGTGTAGATCCAGCCAATGTTCTCAACACATTTTTATTAATGCTTTTTTAAAACTTTCATTGGGCTGTTTGCCCCTAACTTGATAAAAGTACTAAAACTTGATTGGCGACTATGTTCAAAACTGGAAAGTATTCCGCACAACTACAAAACACAAAATGAATATTCTTATACCAATTGCAAGATCTGGATTTAAAATAAAACAACATTAGAATTTTCTGAGTTAAATCAATTATTAATACTAGAAACTGCATGCTTCCACGTATTCACAAGCCAAGGAGTGATATCAGTAAGGAAAATCTGTATGTATGCAAGTCAATGTGAGTGAATTTTCATTTCCATAATCCCGTTTCCAATAAACAAATACCTAGAAAAAGTTACAACCTTTTTTTAACTCTAAACTATAATACATATGATGCTGAACGTCTTATTTCTAGAAGCTTTTTTTCTTTTTGAAGGCCATGCTTTTGTTTCTACTGAACTCCATCCAAAACATCCCTTTGTGTTGCCACAACACAATACCATCACTGGCTTGTTCCATGGGAAAAGATTCATCAGTTACATAGACTATTGCAATCACACAAGACACTATTTTCAGGGGGGAGAGTGAGAGAAGAGTGTTGTTGAAACCACTGACTTGTTATATATTCAGATAGTAGATTGTATTCATGAACCCCAACTTGAATTATGGAAATCATATTTGGCTCAGAGGTACTGTATGCGGCTGAAGAGATGATAACATAGCAGAAAGGCAGCCTTGAAATTATCACTGGAGGATGACATTGGAGATAAGGAAGTACGGTAATATAAGGTGGAACACTACTCTACTATGAAATCGATTCAAGCCGACAAGCTAAATTTATTTACTTTATTGATTTTAAATTTTACATGAACTGCAATATAAGTAAATCTTTCATGGTAATTCTAAATCTTGAAACATACTGTAAATAACAAAAAAAGGGGGCAGTGTACAGAACAACCATATCTCTGGATTGGAAGTGCATTATTCTTAAAGCCCAAGACAATATTTTTAATGAATACTTTCAATCTGCCTCAGTTGTCAGGGTTGGTATTTTCTTTAAAGTTAGAGCTTGAGCATGGTGTTGCAAGCATTCCAGTTAGCAATAGTTCTTTAAGGGAAAAGGTAAGTAATTAAATTGATTCTCTGATATTACACAAAGAAATCATAGGTGCAATTTGGCATCAAAGTGTTTCAAGAAATTGGTATCCAATCAAGTAACAGTTTAAGGTTTTGTCTTCAATTCCTTGACTGATATAGCTAAAATTGTCTCCTGTGCAGAACAGCTATAAATTATATACAGTAGAGTCTCACTTATCCAAAGACTCGCTTATCCAAGGTTCTGGATTATCCAACCCATTTTTGTAGTCAATGTTTTCAATATATCGTGATATTTTGGTGCTAAATTCATAAATACAGTAATTACAACATAACATTACTGCGTATTGAACTACTTTTTCTGTCAAATTTGTTGTATAACATGATGTTTTGGTGCTTAATTTGTAAAATCATAACCTAATTTGATGTTTAATAGGCTTTTCCTTAATCCCTCCTTATTATCCAACATATTCACTTATCCAAGGTTCTGCCAGCCCGTTTAGCTTGGATAAGTGAGACTCTACTGTATTATGAAGACTGGTGCTTTCCAAAGCTGTCTGGGTTGTCGCATGCTCTTATTTATATACTGTATAAGATTTAATACCATAAACAGAAAAACATCTGTTCATTATTTATGTTTTAATGCCATTATTCCATTCTAAACTCAGAGACATGCATCCAATTATAGAGCAGGTCCACCAAATCAAATGTTACTTGGTCAACCAACACTTAGATCAATTCCATTGATCCAATATGACTACACTAGTTGGAACTAACAGTTGGATTTCTCCTACCATTTGTGACCTATTTAACAAAATGCAGGCAGCCGACCTGATATGGGTGCTTAATCATGCTTCTTGGGAGTGCATCTACACTGTAAATTAATGCAGTTTGACACCACTATCATTGCTCAGTACTATGGCTTGTAGTTTGGTGATGCACCACCAACACTATTTGACAGAGATGGCTAAAGGCCTTGTAAAATTATAACTCCCACGATTCCACAGCATTGAGCCATAGCAGTTAAAGTGATATCAAACTGCATTAATTCTACAGTGTAGTAGATACAACCATATTCTTTCTTGCTTCTCAGTTTTTGCAATAACTGAGTTTTATTAAGCACCTGGCAAGCCAGAATACATGGCTACTGGCCTGCTTTCTACAGGACTTGATTACACGCTTCTTAACTAATCATTGGTTTTATACTGTATGTATACTGTATTCTGTGTGGCATACACGCCTCTTCAGTTACCATCATTTCACATGAACAGAATCTGCAATTAATCATTCATAATTAGCAGAATGAGGGGTGCATTGGGCCTAGATTACTGGAGGCCAAGGATACTGCACATTTTTGTTTCTGTCAGTAAGATAAAGAGATACAAATGGAAAGTTTACACATTTCAATCCTATACTGTCATAGTTCTCTTCTAGATGCAAACCTAGGTGAAGGCTAGTAGCTGAGCTTTCTTCCTGACATTAAAAATACACATGCAGCAAGAATCAGATGTGGGAGCATACTCAAGCAATTGATCACATCTGTGGTCATACTGTATGTATCAAAAGTTGCACAAGCTGTGTTGCGTGCCCTGTTTGACTGTCTCTGAAATGAAAATCATAAGATGTGTTCAACTAAGAATTAACATCTAGGGATCTATAATCACAAAATAGTATAGAGATTCCATGGCCACATACAAGGAGTGAGAAACACATTCACACATTATTGTCTGGTATTCTCCCTAAGATGTTTTTCCAAAGTATAACAAAGAGATATGTTCATCGGAGACCCAGGAATGGTTAGCTTTTCCTGTTGAATAAAATCTCAATGGAAAACCCAGATTTGTTGCCATACAGTAGGCTATTGGTATTTGCTGGGTTCCAAAAGAACCCCTGGACACTAAAACCTATGGATGCTCAAGTCCCATTATATACCATGGCATGGTAAAGTTGCATCCCATATATAAAGTGGAAAAAGCAATGATTTTTAAATATATATTTCAAACCATGGATAATTGAATCCATGGATATGAAATCTGTGAAAACTGATGGCAAGCTGTGTATTGTCTGCAGGGAACTTCACTATTTTTGTTTATTAGTTTTATACCCTGTGACTTCAGGTGAATCAGCATTTTTAGGGAGTCTTACTAGTCTAAAAAGAAATCAAAATACAGTATTGTAATAAGAAGAAAAATGCACTAAAGTCCTAATAGGAGATACAAGATAGGAACTACTGCCAAAAAAAAATGGTGACTGGGGATCTGGTATCAGAAAAACACAGTGCCCATGGCAAATTTCTGGGCAGACATGTCAGCTGCAAGGCTAAAGAGATGGTTGACAGTTCACAGATCAACTGGAGAGCCAAGAGCATCTATTACTCGTCTACATTAAGTTGTACATAGATATTGAAATGACTCATGGGAGTCCGTTTATTTCTGCAGGCATAAAATGCAGACACAATATAATAAAATAAACGAGTTTCCGCTTTCCTGTTAGCCTCCCCATTACTCCTCTCCATTATACATGACATCTTTCCAGGAATGACGAGTATGGATCTTTCAGACATGATAAGCAAAAGCCTATCAAGAGACTCATATATCTTCTTCCCTTTATTCCAGTACACCAGCTGGAGAGGTCAGCCATGCACCTCTATGATGAAATTTGTGAAGAACAGATTCATGAGTCACCCTTAGGAATGGTTCATTGAAAGCATGAAGGTCTCAAGAAGTTTCATCAGAATGTTTTCCTAGTTTTCCAGCAACGAGTCGATCAATAAAGACCATGTAACTACAGATATGAGAAGTAATTTTTGAAATGCATGCCACAAATCCTACAGTCAACCCAAGAATATAGACATTTTAAGCTACAAGGCATGAAACAATATGGTCCCTTCAGGTTCAGAAGCATCATGTTTTTGCTGGATGCTAATAATTGCCAACAGCATTGAACTATTTGGGCTAATGGTTTGATTCAATACAAAGCAGCTATAGTCCTATATAAGAAGTTCTGCTGGGCTTCTTAAAGGCATTTGATTTACCACTATGCCTTTGGGAAGCAGGATGCTATAGTAGGCCTATGGTCTGCTTAAGCAGTCTGTTTTTCTGTCCCTGACATGGATGTGCTGAAGAAAGCCAACTATATGAATCAGCCTTCAGTCCAGAAGCCAGACATCATTATCAGAGGCCAACATCTGTCTCACAAATTCCATAACCATGGACAGAAATATTTTACCTGGTTCGTAGCTCACTCATGAGATATGCCATCTAATTCCCATCATCATTTTCTACCCCTTGAATTAACAAACAAAACATGTCTCTTGGCTTAGGGCAGCTTCCTTATACGAACCCACAAAAATGTTCCAGTGCCTTCCTCTCTCAATCAACATCCTTACAGTAAATCTAATACTGTCCCAGCAAAGAGGGAGAGGTCTTTGTGGTTTCTGTTTCATAAATAAGTCCTTGTTACCAGCTTGCAAAAGAATAGGAAATCCTAAATAAATGGAAAAACAAAACTGGAAATACAAAAACTTCCCTGACTTTCTTTAAGTTATGAAAAGAAGGACTTATTAATTCAAGATTTTAATGGTACCTATTTGCATGTACATACACATACACATATTACATTTGTAATGGGATGAAAATGTTTTTGAGTGGAGATTAACCTATCACAATAAAAGATTAAATGCAGCAACGTTTACAAAATCAGCCCGGGCAGATTTCTGTCAGCTGACACCCGTTACCTGGACTTTTTGATTTCATTATGTTAAACGCTATTAATCTGGGTGTATGATTTCAACAGTGAAGAGATGGAATTTGTCATCTGGTAAAGGAAAACATTATTTTTAAAGGAGTGAAAGATTAATGTTTCACTGTGGACTCCTTAAAACCTTGTGCAGCAACAGCACCGTAATATTAATCCAACTTTGATGGGTTTTGCATAAGGCTCATAATTAAACATTTTCTTTTTCAATACTTTATAGAATCCCCATCTGTTTTTAATGGCATAATTTTGATGTTTTTTTTAATCATTCTGGCAGCCTGTGCCTGAAGCTTTATTTTTTGTTCCTAATGTCTTCTTCGACAGAGCCTGCATTGTGCCAAGGCTGAGTGAAGGCTTTTGGAAAATAGTCGCTATGATCTGCCCTGCTTTCTTTCCATGCATTTCAGGGACTTGGTATGCAGAGCATCTGTCCAGACTCTTCATCTGTATTCATGAGACAGCCAGCATTATTGTAGCATGAAGATTGTCTTCTCTAACATAGGGAGAGTTCCAGAGGTTTTGGACAACAACTCTCATGGTCCGCATGGCTACCGAGAGTGAGTATGGGAGTGGTTGTCCTAGGCATTTCGAGGGCAGCATTTGCATGCCACAAAACTCATCTTTAGTGCATCTACAACTATGTGTGAAAACCCATTTTCAACTTCGACACATGTGTTAACACTATGCAAGCACTCAGTGTTTCATCAGGGGAGAAAAGCAAATTTAGCAATCTTGGCTTTTGAAAGTAACATATTTGATGGGATTTCAAATGGGACAGATTCTCCACAGACAAATCACAGTTCATTAGACTTTATTAATAGTTCAAGTCATTATATGCCCAATATGCATTTAATTCCTAGTCACCATTAGTTTATGCAACTATTTGACATGTGGAAAATATTGTTATTTAAATTGATTTGCTTTTTTAAAAAAAGCTTTATTTTTTGCTTTACAACATACTTTCTAATTAAATATATTGAGTGGAGGTTACTGTATATACTTATACATAAGACTAGAAATTTCAGTCAAAAAATTGACACAAAAAACCTGAGTGGACTTATCCAGTGGTTAATATAAATGCTATACTTTAACCACACACACACACACACACACACACACACACACACACACACACATATATATATATATATATATATAGAGAGAGAGAGAGAGAGAGAGAGGAACCATCCCTTTCTTTGAACAGCATGACAAAAGGCGAGAACTTAGAGAACTTAAAGAGATAGAGGAGACAGGCCTTGTAACCCTGAGAGAAGAGTGAGGTCAATGCCACCATTCTTTTGACACAGATGGCACCATCCGGATAGAGCAGGCTGAGATAGGTCAAGGAACCAAGCAAGAGGCAGGACTGTCCAACCATTAGTCATGGTGAATTGGCCCACCTCAGGTGGCACATTTGGGCTTACTGTTCAAGAACAGGAAAATGATATATTATTTTCATTTATTGTATTTTTACCACGGTAGGGAGCACCATTTAGAATTTCTGCACCAGGTAGCAAAACATTTGGAGCTGTTTGTACAGGTGTGGGAGCCAGAGGGTGCAATTTGCAGGAAGATATGCAGAAGCACAGTTTGGAGGCACAGAGGGCAGCCTTGTGACTGCAGTTTGCAGCAAGTTGATTCATATATTAAACTATGAGTGGGGCACAATAAGAAGAGAGCCTGGCAAAGTTTCTTTGGGGGGACTTCAATTCCCAAAATCTCTTGCCAGCATGGCTAATGTCCCCCCCCCCCTCCCAAAAAGATTTTGAGCTACTTAACTAAGAGTATGGTACCAAGTCATATAATATGCATGGTGAGAAGATAAGTTGTTACAATATTCCAGATTGAATATACTTATTTTTGATCTATGGACGATCACACCAACCTGATATTTTGTTACAGTTGTGTTAGTATAGATAATGGATGGATACTATCTTGGTATTGCACCTCTCTTCAGTAGTACAATTGCACAAATTTGTTATTCCATGTTCCTGCAATCATACTTCTACACATCTTCATAATCTGACATATCCATTAGTACTAGTGAAAGTAGTAGTGGTACAATTGTGCACCAGTATTATGAACAAGAAAGGCAAATAAAAGGCATATAAAAAAGAGAACAGCCAGCAACGGGGAGAGCAGTAGAATTGGCACAGAAGCAGAAGGAACTCATTGCACTAAATGGGTGATGGGAATGTAGGAGGATTGAAGCTATTGGTGAATTTTACCCTTGTCTCTTTTGTATTGATGGGTTTTACCTATCAATAATGAGAGGAAGAGACAGACAGGCATATTTCTCATTTTGACAAAGTTTTTATCTCTCTGCTGCTTGTTAAATGGAAAAAAGCAGTTGCCAGACCCAATGAGGTTTTGTTGCCTTAATAAAACTAAGAGCTGTCATTGCTAGGGTTGCTCCCTTTCCTTTCTGATCAATTTAGGGTGAGGCAAAGTGAGCTCCTTGTTGGAAATCAGTCCAGTCATGTCCAGTCTTGCACCACCCACTGGTGAATGCTGCACACACTTTTCCCTTTTTGTGTGCAAAACCTCAAAGGTTCAAGTAACAGCTATTTTCACCAGAAGAATGAGGGGATAAGTCTTCAATTATAAATGCTCATGTGAAAAGGTAAAGAGAAATAGCCAAATTTTCCCCTCCCCCAAAGAGCTATTGAGTTTTCAAATACAGTACAGCCTTCATATCTGTGAGGAATACATTCCAGGAGTCTGCATGGATACACAAAAACATTGGTAATAGTGAAATTTATTTAAGGAATTACTTCTGGCAGAAGCATACTATAGATTCACACTGGAAGGCCTGGGCAATTCCCAGAGAGTACGTCTATGTAGGCATTACTGTATCCTCCAGTACAACCAAGGCTGTACAGCCAAGGGGAGAGGGTGTAGGGGTTCAAATCCCCCCCCCAAAAAAAATTCAGGGTTTTTTTAAACTGGTTTACTCATGAATTTTAACTGGGTAACCAAATCCCCATGAGGGTCCACTGAAGTTTTTCTGTCTTGAGTGTCCATTAAAGTTTATCGATGGAGCCTGATTTCTAAATTATTTTGCGTTATGGAACCACTCTTAATGATTTGCTTAAAAAAATTCAAACCCCTCTCCCCCTGAATTTTTTTTCTGGCTATGGCCCTGAGTACAACTCTATGTTCAGCTTTCTGTGGAAGCATACCAGAGAATCCTCTGGAGGACCTAGAAAGTGTCAAGAGATGACACATTTTTTCAGACCTGGATAAATGAAATAGCATATACTTGGGTCATCCTGTACTGTAAAAAAATGTCAGAAACTAATAACCATGTTTAAAAAGCCAAGTGATGTTCATGCATTTATGAAGCAGCACTTAGCCAAAGAAAAAACAGTAACAATCATTTCTGATCCTTATGGTGGAATTCCACAAGGGAATAAACTAAACAGGCAGATTCTGTAGATTTCCAAAAGATTTCCTTTAGAGCTTCAACAAATAATGACATCTATCCAGTTGCCAGTCTCAAAACAAAAGTCTGAAATTTAGGACCCATTGGATCATTTTCAACTCTGCAATTCAAATTCCAAAGGGGTTTTTCTTCTCTGCCTGTCATGGCTGGGAAAAGATATGATTTAGGAAAAACTTTATTACAAGGGTGGATTGTCCTGAACAAAATGAGCTAGCTGGGCAAAGATTCCAGGTGTTTCTTTTTAACGAATTGTTACTTCAAAAGACAGGCATTATGCACAGAAAAATGATAAGAAAAGGAGTGGGTGCCTCATTCTTTCTAACCCTCCTTTTCTCCATTGCATATTGTCACCCAAAAATTACTACACTTCCCTCATCCCAAAATAATGCTGAACAGGAGGAAAGTTAAAGAATGCTGCCTTTCACTTTCTCAGATTAGGTTTCTACCACTATTCTTCAATTTTTCAGTTTAAAAAGAAGAATGTGACTCAGTTACTCAGTACAACATGCTATTAGCTTTGTAGCATTCATAGATTTTCTATAACTGATATACAGTGATCTCTTGGTATCTGCCGGGGTTTGGTTCTAGGGCAACCCATTGGGTACCAAAATAGATCATAACTTTTTGAAAAAGTTTGATCCTTCAGAGAAGAGGCAAAACCCCATTTGAGTAGAATCTTCTCTTATGGTATACAACCAAATGTAATAGGCAAGGTAATGCCTCCAGTTGTTAGGCTGAACTTATTGTCTCTGATCTGTTAGGAAAACAAAGAATATGCCAATGCATAAAAACAGCAAAGTTTCAGAAATGTTTTTCAGCACCCAAAAATATATCTACTTTCCCATAAAACAATCATGCACTCAAGAGACAAAAATGAAATAGGCTTTGGTAAAATAACATGTTTGGTTTGCTCACAACTTCGTGTGTTCAGCACAACACAGGTACATAGCTTATCAATCCAGTTTCAGATATGTTTGAGATAGTTTCTCTATACAGATCACACAGAGCATCTTTCTTACAACATCAAACAAGTGTTTGCTCTTAGCAGTCCAAAGTCTAAGAAGAATCTAAAATGGAATCTGTGGTCTGAGCAGTCTCAGATCAGATCATGTGGTCTGCAGCCCCTCCCACAACCTCTCAGGAAACATAGAGCAAAAGAAGCTGCATACCAGAACATACATACAAAACAGTAAACAAACATGACCTTAGATTAACAAATTATTAGAGGAGGTTTGTTGGATAATAAGGAGGGATTAAGGAAAAACCTAGTAAACATCAAATTATGTTATGATTTTACAAATTAAGCACCAAAACATCATGCTTTACAACAAAACGTCAGAAAAAGCAGTTCAATACACGGTAACATTATGTAGTAATTATTGTATTTACGAATTTAGCACCAAAACATTGCAATGTATTGAAAACATTGACTACAAAAATACTGACTACTAAAAGGCAAACTGTGTTGGATAATACAGAATGTTGGATAAGCGAAAGTTGAATAAATGAGACTCTACTGTATGTGTGTGTATATATGTGTATGTGTATGTGTGTATATATATATATAGTGGAAAGTTGACCATTTTGCCTTTTTTACTTTAAGCAGCTGTGTTCGCACACCTACCTGTGCCTTCCTGTTTTGATTATTGTAATGCTTTGTTTATTGGCCTTCCAGGTCATTCATAAATAAGAACATATGGTCCAGAGCTCTGCTTACCAAGGTTCTCCTACCAGATTAGGCTGTGATCAAACTCTGTGCCCTGTTTTAAATCAATTGGATTTGGCTTCATGTCAGACAATGTGTTACTTTTTAAAACAGCTATGCTGGCTTTTTAAGATGTTTTCACTTTGCCTCTGGCTCCATAGTTTACCCGGAGAAACTTTCACCAACTTTGGTGCATTTTATGTTTGTCTCACAGTAGCTTGTTATGACCCCCTCCCTATTCTCCCCTCTCCCCCTTGATTTGTAATACATTAAAAAAAATGTTAGAAGGTTCCCTTGAGATGTGTTTCCTGAATTCCCTTTCTCCTCAGAAGCTACTATAACTCCAAGCCTAGGTTTCAAGGCTATTTAAGAATCTTGTTATCTTTAGCTAAACATCTGTATTCACGTATGGATAGATGCAAAATGTTTTGCCAAAAATAGATTCTTGTACAACTGGTTGTATTGTACTATTGAAACATGCTTTGGCCAATTAGGGATAGAAATGGCAACAGCTTATATAATGCAGCCATTGTAAAGCATTCCCAAAGGGAAGCAAAGAAACCTACAATGATTGAGTCACTCTGGACCTGAAATACATTGAAAGCCTTCCAAATGGTAAAATATTAGAAGTGCTTTTTTCAAAATAATATTTACCGCTTAAACACTAAAGCACTATAATCGGCTGACCTTTTTTTTTTTTTTTTTTTTTTTGGCTTCGGTTGTTTCTACGAGACTTTCATCAACACAGCCAAAAAAATTCAGAAAGGAGAAAAAGATTATTTTAGGTTTATTACTACCCCTATCCTAAGTAATCATATTATAATGGAAAAATAATCTTAGCGAACAATTCCCATGAGATGGTGCTGACTACAGCAATGAGGAAGAGAGCCAGCTGCAATGCTTTTTTGAACTATATGACTGCATTTTTGTCTAGAGCAGATAAGAGGGAACATCTCTCTATGCTGTATGGAGAAAGAACAAATGTTTGATTCATTACTTTAGGCCGGGACTGGGTTCCCCAATGGGAACTGGTGGAGTCCTGAAGCCTAGGTGTGTGGCCAGTTTAGACATACCTATATATACTTTGCTGATAGTAGTATTCAAGGGTTGACTAGAAAGATATCTACACAAACTTCCATGCGAAAAACCTTTTTTGTAGCAATCAAGTCATATTAGTGGAAGAGTTTGTAGGACAAATGCAGGTGTTTACAATTAATTCTACAGATGCTCTTGATCGAGAAGATTGAAACTTTCATGGTTTTATGAAGCAGGCATCAATGGGATGTCGAGTATTTGTGTAACTGACCTCTGTATGTAGCCAAAGTGACTACGTTTCATTGCCAGAGGTTAGATCATTTACTTTTGCAACTGTGTTACCAAGCATTTCAGATAAGGGATACTACAATGTGCTGTCCACAATCTGCCTTTGAAAACGGTTCAGAAACTGGTATGAAATACTACTCTCCAAAGCTTGAATTGAAATATTCCAATATCACCTGTACTTTTTTTTTTTCATGTCAGGAGCAATCTGAGTTGCTTCTGGTGTGAGAGAATTGGCCATCTGCAAGGACGTTGCCCAGGGGACGCCCGGATGTTTTGATGTTTTTACCATCCTTGTGGGAGGCTTCTCTCATGTCCCTGCATGGAGCTGGAGCTGATAGAGGGAGCTCATTCGCGCTTTACCTGACAGGATTCGAACTTAGCAGCCTTCAGGTCAGCAACCCAACCTTCAAGTCACAAGGCTTTTATCCCCTAGGCCATCGGGGACTCCGATCACCTGTACTGAAACTTTGGCATTAGTTGACAACTTCCACGTCTTCACTCCTCATTCATTAATATGAATAGTAAATAGAATTGAGGTTGCATCCACACTGTAGAACTAATGCAGCTTGACACCACTTTAACTGTCATGGCTCAGTGATATAGATTTGGGGAAATTAAGTTTTAGAAGGTCTTTATCCTTTTCTGCCAAAGAGTGGTTCCTCACTAAACTACAACTTCCATAATTCCATAGCATTGAGCCATTAATGTGTGACTCATATGATTATACAATTACCTAGAGTTCTTCCTTTGTATCTTTTTTATTTCATGGCAAGCTTTCTTTTCCAAGCAATCTTTAACAATGTGCTTTTTTTTGATGCAGCGTAACCATTTTCAATTATATATACTTTTTGGATACTTACAATTTTGTAATTGTGTTTTTCTTTAAATAAAAATATGGAATGTGTGTGCCTCTATTAAATGAGCTGGGAAAGTCTCTCAGTTATCAGGATTTTGGGGAAAGCTGGCCTAGAAATAAACACAGCAGTTATTTCTTGACAGACACTTGAAGGGGCAAATTGTAACAGTCAGTCCAGACTTACTCTGTTTCCTGGGATCTGCTTTATTGCAGCAACTGCTGTGAAAACATTCAAACAATGAGGTCTTAATAATCCTGTGGATCTCTGTATGTAGTGACAGGCTGGCAAACAGGCATCTGAGCTGCAGACATTGAGAAAAAGGGTGCATGCAAAAAAAGCCTCCCTTATCCACCCAATATTTCAGACACATGTCGTCTGCTGTTATCATTAATGATCCATTTTTACAAACAGAATCCCTTGCTGGAAAGCAGAGAGCCGGCCAATCCAAATAAACCAAGCAAAAAACATAATTGCCTACTGACAAGCTGGGCTGCTTAGGATGTAAGATAATGTGGGCGTGAATATATATATATATATATATATATATATATATATATATATATATATACTCAAGAGTGCAGTGCATGCCACATTCTGAGCTAAAACCCTGTTAGCTCTAGTCTAGATCATGACAGAACAGAGAGTTCAGTCCAAGCATATATAAGGTCAACTTATAAAAGTGATATGCAGACACACTTTATCATTATTATTATTATTATTATTATTATTATTATTATTATTATTATTATTATTATTATGTTTATTTATACCCTGCTTTTTCTCTCCATAAGGATCCTTACTTGAAGAATGTAAAAAAGGAGTCTTAAAGGAAGAGCATTGATTTTAGAGAAGCCTGGTTTCATAATGCCATGATCCAATAGGCCAATACATCCCATTATTGTTGCTGTATGCCTTCAAGTCATTTTCAATTTATGGGGACCCCAAGACAAAACTATCACAGGGCTTTCTGGGGCTAAGATGTGTGACTCACCCAAGATCACCCAGTGGGTTTCCATGGCTGAGTGGGGAATCAAGCCACAATCGTAGTCAAACTCTCAAACCACTATACCATGCGGTCTCTCTCTCCCTAAGCTTCTCATACCCTCCAAGAATTCACAGATGAAAACCAGGACACCTATGGCTAAGCAACATCCAAGTTTGGTCAAAATGGTCAATTATTAATAAGGGAAGAGTGAGGACAAAAGGAGAAATGACAACAGGAGATAGAAACTGGGATATTTCAAAGGCAGCTGGAAAGTGAACTGACAGAAAACTAGTCATTATTGTTCCTGCCAGATTGTGACAGTTGGAGGTTATATTATAGATAAAAGGCAACTGTTTATAACATTCTTGTTCTTCCCTCAAGACTTGAGAATGCAAGCTTGTTTGCTTTTGCTTTAGTCTATTGGGACAATTCTTCCTCCTGTGCTCACTCTCACTAAGTTAAGTGAATGCAAACTGCTTCTGCACTTTGAACTCAATTTGCAGCCACCGAAGCAAGCTGAGAACAAATATGAGAAGTCAGCAGTGAGAAACTGGGACATTTTCATATTTGTTCAGTATGAATTTCATATTTCATAAGACACCTGAAAAATAGGATGATAGAATATTTATCACAATTGTTCCTGCCAATTC
This sequence comes from Anolis carolinensis, assembly GCF_035594765.1. NCBI lineage: Eukaryota > Metazoa > Chordata > Lepidosauria > Squamata > Anolidae > Anolis > Anolis carolinensis. Next base: position 268,303,742 of record NC_085843.1, read on the forward strand.
AGAACAATTAGATGGCACGAGTTGTCTTGGGCATGGACCATAATAGAAAAATCAAGTAAAAACTATTTGCTGTTCCTCCAGCCTTTCATCCTTCCTCGGTTTGGTTTGATTTGAACCAGAGCTTAACAACAAAGAGCTGGATAGCAATTTTTAGTGAACCATTGGTGGCTGCCTCACAGCTTGGTAAAGCTACTGTCTGGGACTACAACTCCCAGAATCCATCAACCTAGATGTGCAATGAGAAAAATAAACTTTTCAACCACTGGAGAGAAGAGTGTATTCTCTAGTCTAGCCAGCACTGCCTCCCCTCTTCCTGACATAGGTATATGGCAAGAACTCCAGACACTCTTCGTTCTGTTACCTCTTATTTTAGGATTAAGCAGTACCTATGAACTTCTGCCTTCTCTCCTGTTGGCTTGTGACATAGCCTACTGAAATAGTCTGAGGACAGGTTGTCAATCATGAGCTTGGATTTCCTGCCTAACGTTGGCTTGGTCCATGTTTTCACATTACTGCGAAGAGCAAAGATTGTCTGCATATTAACCAGGCATTCTGCCATATGGATAACCAGGCTAGAGTAATCATCACAACAATTGTGCTCCAGAACAACACTGCAGCCATTCATAAACTTGGTCCAGCTACGCAAGAGCTCTCCAAGGTCCCCTTTAGAAGGTGTACCCATACTATATATTTAGAACAGTTTGATGCTATTTTAACGGCTATGGAATCCTGGGATTAGTACTTTCATGTGGTCTTTTAAATTGTGTGCTATGCAGCTCTAATCCTATAGACATAAGAGAAATCTAAGCAAACTACAATGGCTATTTGACAGTGGAATAGATTGCTTATCCTTCTCTGAAGATTTTTTAAGCAGAGTCTGGATGGCCAACCGTGGGAAGTGTTTTGATTGTATATTCCTGTATGGCAGAGGATTGGACTGAATGGCCCTTGTATCTTCCAACTCTATGATTCTCAGGATTCATATAATGGAGTTATGGCCAATAGTAGTATCTAATTGGGGCAATTGAGTAATGTGGATGTAAACCAAGAACTTGTACTATGATTTCTAAAGATTGCTCCTGAGTCTTTATGCATGCAAAATGCATGTTTTCCCACTGAACAGAACTGCAATCCACCACCCTGCATGTTTCCTCACAAACACAAACATGTACTTGTAGACAACGTTTTGCTAACTTGAAAATGTATTCAACACAATAAGACTGATAATACACCATTATACATTTGAATTGGAGAGGGTATTTACTGCAAAACAGGAAATGTTATCATCTTCATATACGCAAAACCTACATCCAATCCACACTTCCATGTAAATCTAGCTTTAGTAAAGGTAAAAGTTTTCCCTTGACATTAAGTACAGTCGTGTCCGTCTCTGGGGGTTGGTGCTCATCTCCATTTCTAAGCCAAAGAGCCAGTGTTGTCCATAGACACCTCCAAGGTCATGTGGCTGGCATGAATGCAAGCAGCGCCATTATCTTCTTGCTGGAGCAGTACCTATTGATCTACTCACATTTGCATGTATTCAAACTGCTAGGTTGGCAGAAGCTGGGGCTAACAGCGGGCACTCACTCCGCTCCCCGAATTTGAACCTGTGACCTTTTGGTCCACAAGTTCAGCAGCTCAGCACTTTAACACACTGTGGCACCAGGGGCTCCAAAAATTTAGCTTTAGTTTTATACCTATCTGTAGAAAAATTGTGGATGGAATATCAATTCCGACTGACGTGAAAAAGGAAGTATGAATGATGTGAAGTAAGACAATGTAAGAACAGAAATTTCATGGCTACAATTTAGATTATCAGAAAACAAAACCATGTGGAAGGTTACTTCCCTCCCTCAAAATTAGTCCCTGATTAGAGACAGTCAAGCCTTGAACCATAACTGACAAATCTACAGAGGGAAAATTTAAGCAATTGTAAACATAGAGATTGGTGCAGTGTAAATAAAACACCAATAAAGTGCCCATTTGGGGCTGAACAAGGAAGTGAGCATGTGATCCAGCAATCAATGTTATGCTCTCAGCTCATACTTTTACCATATTTGTGTCAGTGTTACAATAAGGTCTGATCAGAAGGTGGCATTGAACTTGCTGATTATGGAGTTGATTATGGAGTTGGATCAGGAATTCTTCTGCTGTGCGGTTTTTTCTTAAGGGGAACAATGGATTTCTCCAAGGACATAGTCGTATTAGTCAGGAATGCAAAAAGATTTGTTGCATTTTGGAGACTGAAGAAAAAAATTGTAGCACAAGCTTTTATAGACTTCATCCATCTTCTCAGATGCACGGAGGTTCATATAACCAAAACTTCACCAGGGTGATATAACTACACAATTTACCCTGTTTCCTCAAAAATAAGTCCTATCCTGAAAATAAGACCAAACATTATTTTTCAGCATTTCTGAGGATGCTTGAAATATAAGCCTTATTTCAAAATAAGCCCTAGATATAGTTCATTTTAAAAAAACCCATATAGAGTGCATTGCAATAATCCAAACGGAATGTAACCAATGCATGTACTACCGTGGCCAAGTCTGACGTTTCCAGGAACCATCATAACTGGCGTATCAGTTTTGACTGAGCAAAGGCAGTCCTGGTTACCACCGCCACCTGGGCTTCCAGGTTTAGGGCAGAATTCAGAACTATACACAAGCACCTAAATCCAGGCCTGGTCCAAATCATTGCTGTTTCGAATTATCCCCATATTCTGCTTGGGAATCACAACAGCAGTGAAAGCAGAGTCCTGACTGTCCAGCTGGGTCAAACCTGATTCGGTATGCCTAAATGGTCACCCTTACCTTTTCCAGCATTTGTCGCTGTGGCAGTGGCTATGGAGATCTGGACAGTTCCTGGCCATCACTGGGGACACCTTGTGACAGCCAAGAGGTCTCCAGAGTACTATGGTTGCTTCCACAACAACACATGATGGAAAAATTAAGTGTTCCCCTTCACCGTGGAGTGCAAGGAAAACAAGATGGCAACACTGGCCAATGTAAACAGCTGGACCAGTTTGAATAAGAATTGGATCAACCTCAAAGTGCAAAGGCTGCTTTGGAGTTTTAGGGAAACTCCAGAGCATTCCCCAACTTTTAATGCAGAGTAAAATCAGGTTAACTGGTTTTACTTTGCATTGGTTGTGTGGACATCCAGGAGCAACTTTTGGTCCGATTGGGCTTTATGGGCCATGTAGTGCAGAATAACAATATTTTTTAGATGCATTTATAGTTATGCCCTTTAACTGTTCCAAATTGGCAGAGACAGTTCCAATTACTCTTCTGTTGTCCTGCTTTTAAAATGGCCTAGCTTTTTTTCTCCTCCTCCAATTTTTCCCATCATTCTCTACTTATTTCAATTGCTGCAAACCAGGTTCCAAGTGCAGAAGTATGCTGCAAGTGAGGGTGGATTGGAGGGGCTAAAATAAATTTTAGGAAAACCAAACTGCCACAGCCTCACTTGGCTTGTTTATTCCTACTCAGTTATAATTCTTACCATCTTGAACTTCTGTCATTGCTTGACCAGACATGTCCTGGGTTTAACTTGTGACATATTGAAAGGTGATGGAGTTGTGGTCCTGCCAAATAATGAATCATAGAATCATAGAATCATAGAATAGTAGAGTTGGAAGAGACCACATGGGCCATCTAGTCCAACCCCCTGCTAAGAAGCAGGAAATCGCATTCAAAGCACCCCCGACAGATGGCCATCCAGCCTCTGCTTAAAAGCCTCCAAAGAAGGAGCCTCCACCACGGCCCCGGGGAGAGAGTTCCACTGTCGAACAGCTCTCACAGTGAGGAAGTTCTTCCTGAAGAAGGAGCATCACATAGCTCAAGAGTTGCCTTGTGCTCCAATGTCTTGGCACAGGGCAGAGATACTTTTTTCATAATCATTTCACAGCTGAGCTTAAAAAGTGACATTTTAGACTAAATGTGCCAGAATCCTATCCACCCTCCATGCTAGATAGGAGAATTTAGGGAGTTCCAGCCCAAAGAAAAACAAACATTTCAAGCTCTGCTTTACAAGTACATTGAATGCACAGGCTCACATATACATTTGCAGTCTACCACTACAGAAATAAATAGACCACCTAGTAAAGAATGCTTGGGGTCCCGGCACGATGCTCAAGATGCTCAAACTGCATTCCATGCCATTCAGGCCGTCCTTCTGTGAAGTAGATGACTGTCTCTTAAAAGGGCCTTGCTTTCACAACTTGAAAAGGAGCAAGATCACAGCAGCAAAATATTCCAAGTGGAAACTAATTCTTTTTCCCCCTGAGTTCCCACACAGGGTGCTCTCTGGAAGAAAGCCCAGTCTCCGCAGGTAATGGCCACAACAGGAAGGGCCACAGAACTGCCTTGGCATTTCATACTGTGGAGAGCTAAAGGGGATGGTAGATGGCCTTATTTTTGTGATCGCGACCCTTCCCGTGTTTCCGTGTAAATGCATCACTGGTTTGTCAGAGTGGCGTGAGACCTTTTCTTTTCCTTCATGATTAAAGTAGCAGATTTCCTCATTAAAGCTAATAAATCAAATGGGACCAGGTGGACTTAAACAGCTTCTTTTTGTACCACTCCTTGAAGTCACCTTATTATGATGTGTTGGCGAGGGGCAGAGGAGAGGAGACAGGCTGGGGAAAATAAATGTTGAAACCTGCAGCTCTTGGCCTGCTGTTAATCACCTATTCTCCTTTGACAATGGAATTTTTGAATGTGGAGCAAATCATACTAAGAGATTTCTCCTCTTTATTGAATACTTCAGGAGCTTTAAGGAATTCTGTTGATGAACACGGCTTCATTCAAGGCAGTTGATTAGTTCCACCGTGGAGAGCACTAGAAAGGACAATAAGGGGAGGACAGACATTGGGATCCACAGAGGTTTTGCTGCAAGATGTGTGTGTATGGCTGAAGGAAATAAAAATGGGAGCTCATGGTCAAAGCTCTTTATCTTACAAGTTTAGTAACCGAGAGTTGCTAACATTGTCCTGAACAACCAAATTGTCTGAAACCCTCCAAAAATAATTTTCCCTCCTCTTTCCCTGCATTTTTAACAGATGCAAGGAAAGCACACTTTCCACTTGCATTGAAAAGCATTCCACTTATTTCAAGGGTTCACACACACACAGAAAGACAACTGAGCACATCTCCCTCTAAACAAATCAACAGACTCTCCACCAGTGTGGGCCTAGAGATTGTAAAGTATGAGGCTGGCCCTAGAGAAAGGGGCAAGATCTTGCTTGACCCCCTTGATCCATAGACATCTCCAAGGTCACGTGGCCGGCATGACTGCATGGAGCACCATTACCTTCCCACCCAACCTATTGATCTACTCACATTTGCATGTTTTCAAACTGCTAGGTTGGCAGAAGCTGGCGCTAACAGTGGGAGCTCACCCCGTTCCCTGATTCAAACTGCTAACCTGACAGCAAGTTCAGCAGCTCAGCAGTTTAATCCACTGCACCACCAGGGGCTTCAAAACAACCTTTTTAGACACCACATTTTAATTCTCAACAGTCTTTACAGCTAGGATTTTTTTCTTAAATTTGATTGGTTTAATCAGCACTGATGTTTGTGTTCAGCCCTCCAAAGATGTCAGTTTAAGGACAACAGTCCTATTTTCTCAATATGTGGACTTTTTATTACTTTTATAATATGTCTGTCGAGGTCAGCACCAGAAGCAGCTACCAGGGATAAAAACAACCGGAAAGAAAACCATATACTCATAGAAGAGTTTAGGAATTTAATTTATCATGGCTACAAAGAGCTTTCTAAGTAAAATGCCTAGAAGTGCACTGTGCATCAATTAACTTTGGAGCCCTTCTAGCATTTTCTTGTGTTTAATACTGGATCTATTCATTTTTCAAGTTTCAACTCATCTTTGAAATATATTTTATTAGAATGTACACACATATCTGACCTACACACATATCTAGATGTATAATATAATATACGTGTTCAGGGAAATGCATATTTTAGAGAGAAGGTTTTCAGAATTAATTAATGGGGTGTGTCAGCTTTGTATTCTATGGAACTGGCGTCCTCAGTCTGCTGGATCTCTTCCCAACTGTGATGAATTTCTTGCTCTAATAATATAAAAGAAAACACAGATACGCATCTGACATGTGGAAGGTATGTTTTGGGAATAATGATAAGTTCCATTAATTCTGACAAGTTTAGAGAGATGGGTTAAAAGATATCATTGGTATCATTTTTTATTTTTTCAGCAAAGTTGTTTTCAGTTTGCTTCACTTATCTATTAAAATGACCTTTTTTGGACTCGAGTGTGATTATCAGGAAATCCCTTGCTAAGCAACCAAATGAAGAAATAAAACATGGTCATTGAGCTAGTCTTCACTCTGACTATATTATTACCTGGAAGATATCACTATACTCTTTGTTCATGATCAGATTATAGGTTAAATCCAGTGTTGGTCTTACGTAGAATAGATTTATGGAAATCATTGTGATTAGTAAGTTGCCATTTATATAGGTTTCAATGATTTCAACAGGTTTACACTAATTATAACTAACATTGAACATAGCTTGATGGTACCCTACAATAATATTCACCTCTCCATCTTTTCACCTCTCCATACTCTCATAACCACAGCAACCGAGATTGAGTTTTAAATCCTGAGATCCATGAAAAGAAAGAAGTGCATGGAAGAAGACTATCTAATCCGTTCCTACAGCTTCCTCATCAACCTGTCCAAAGTTCCTCTGGACTTCCATCAAATGAAATGAAAGGGTTAGAGGACCCTTCTAAAAACACCACTAGCCAACTTTAGGGTGATTTCCTTTGCTCTTACATCCCTATCTCATCCCATTAAGGTATTTTCCCTAGGACCTCAGGAACTTAGGAGATGTTTCCAAGCCTTCGGCTGACATGATTTCTCTTGGGCAGTCACACCTGTTTCAAGATGTCTAGATTTTGTCCGTATAATGACCCAAGTTTTTAAGACTGCTATTCCTACCATATACATACATATTCTGAACACACACAAAAATGGAATAGACACACTGTCTTGTGTCTGGATTGGTAGTGCTAGAACCTCTTTGTTAGAAACAGTCCAATTAAACTTTGTGATGATGGGAAAGGCATATTGATGGCCCAAGGAGTGACAGAAAGTATATGCAGGAAAAGAAAAAGACCCATTCTACACAATAAATTACAGAAGACTCCCATCCCAGTAAATTTACATATGAGCAAGACCAACAGTGTCCAACCTTTGGGGCCTTCATGACCACTCTTATTGTAATTGATCTTCAGGGCCACAAGAACAACCCATACATTTTAAAATACTTAGTCCATAAGACATTTAAAAATAAAACATGAACATGAAATCTTGAGGTACTAATACAATTGTTCTCAAACTATGGGTCCCAAGGTGTTTTAGCCTACAACTCCCAGAAATCCCAGCCAGTTTACCAGCTGTTAGAATTTCTTGGAGTTGAAGGCCAAAACATCTGGGGACCCACAGGTTGAGAACCACTGTACTAATAGAAAGGTTTTATCAGATAGTAAAGTGGCACATTCTGATTAGATTGTAAGGTCTACATGCACTAAAATTGGTGAAAGGTTTTTTTTTTTTAGAGAAACCCTACAAATATTGTTTTGGCTGTCTGCAGGGCTTGGTTCTCCAATCCATTCATGTTCAAAACCAAAGATCTAAAGCAATAATGCTATTGCACAGCAGCCACTTTGGACACTGATGTTCACTGCTTCTTTTGTTAAAATATTTACATACAGCCCTTCATCATGTTTGGATATCAGGGCTGTATACAATAAATATGAACCTTGGTGGAACATTTGTCACTGCAGTGATGCAGTCTCTTACAAACCCACTGGGTCACCTCGGGCAAGTCACACACTCTTAGCATCTGAAAATTCTGTGATAGGATCATCTTGGAGTAGCCATAAGTCGGAAACAACTTGAAGGCACGCAACAACAGTAGCAGCAGAATTTTTATTCTTAATTTTTATCAATATAGCTTGCACAACATTTACATCCTTGCAAGAAACAGTCCCCACCCCTATCCAATCCGTTGTATAATTGTAATGTCCTAGAAGACCTGGCCCATGTGGCAAGTCAAATCTATTGCTACTAAATACTGTTTATTTTGCATAATAAATGTTGTGAATCAAACAAATTTCTTCCCAATCTGTTTAATTAATGCTAACACTTAGACCAATTAAACAAAACAATAACAACTGCATTTACATGATAGTTTGCATGTATAAATAGCAATGCAATTACACTAATTGATTAAATTAATTGAACTAATGCAGTGCTCATTTATCCACCACTGCTATTTATATTTATGTGCTATTTACTCTCTCTGTTTTGAATGTATCTCTTTTGCAAACAAATACTCTGATATCAAATAATTCGCAGTTGCAATATTTAAGTTGCAGTGTTAACATTCAGTTGCCTTTCAGTAAGCTCGATTGAATTTAGTGGATTCTACTTTTGGGTAAAGATGTATAAAGCTGCAATGTGAGCCAAACTTTTTAATTTTTTTAAATAATTAAATCTAAAAATAAAATAGCATGAGCTGTATATGATGCCGAGAATAAAAGAAGCAGAACCAAAACAGCACAGTTGTGATCAATGCAAAAATCCTGTTCCGGATCAGTCCAAAGGTCTAGTTCATCTGCATTCCATTTCCATGGTGGCCCACTATTGTGTTCACCACAACATCACCAGGGATTGGCAGTCAATGGTTCTGGGACTGTCATTGGTTCAGGAAACACTACTTTCATTTGCACTGAGATAATGATAGATAGATAGATAGATAGATAGATAGATAGATAGATAGATAGATAGATATCTCAATGCAAATGAAAGTGGTGTTTCCTGGACCAATGCCAGTCCCAGAACCATTGGCTGCCAATCCCTGGTGAGTTTTCAGAAGGAAAGTTATAGCCAATGGGAAAAGAAGGTGCTAGCACACCCTCTAACTATGTGGAAGGGACAGCCTGATTAATCTTCTATCTTCCCACATCTTCAGCTGCTTTTAAAATGTCCCAGTTTCTTTCTCCTTCTTGCATTTCCCACCTTTGTCCTAAGCTTAATTCAACTGCTGCAAAAAGGAGTTCAAAGTATAAAAGTAGTATGCACTCAACTATGGACCTCATTCCATCAGCAGGAAGAAAATGGGAAAAAGCATAGGGAATTGTCATACTTCATTCCTACAGTTGAGGTCTGTCTTCTGGGATGGCCAGCTATTCCATGTCCTTTCACTGTCTTTCCCTGTCCTTCACCATTCAGAGTCGGGTAGCACCTGACTCCTGAAAATTTATTCTGGGCTCCGTTTCCATGCACTACAGAAACAGAGTACCACCGGAAGTGCCCTTATGTCATGTGATGGCCTCTGTGGGACTCCATTTCCGAAGTCGCATGGAAATGGAGCCCAGACTACATGCAATGAGGTCCTTAGTTTGTATGTTTTTCCTTATGAGTAACCTTTGCCATCTTGACCACACTCTAACTGCTTGGCCACACATGTCCTGGTTTTGATCTGTGTAATACTGGTGTGTATGTGCTGGTCCTTGGCACGTTGGAGGAAAATCGTACAAAAGATAACGTAAGAAGCATTGATATATTTATAACATATAACCTTCATGGCTAATAGTCATTAAGGTAAAGGTAAAGTTTCCCCTGACATTAAGTCCAGTCGTGACCGACTCTGGGGGTTGGTGCTCATCTCCATTTCTAGGCTGAAGATCCGGCGTTGTCCATAAACATCTCCAAGGTCATGTGGCCAGCATGACGGCATGGAGCGTCGTTACCTTCCCGCCGGAGTGGTACCTATTGATCTACTCACATTTGCATGTTTTTGAACTGCTAGGTTGGCAAGAGCTGGGGCTAACAGCGGGCGCTCATTCCGCTCCTGGGATTTGAACCTGGGACCTTTTGGTCCGCAGTCATTAATGGTGACTATTCTTGTGGTGTAGCAGCTTGAGCATTCAGCTACGACTTTGGAGGCCAGGGTTTGATTCCCCATTCAAAATTTTAAGACGCAGTTTGCTGTGGCACCATCCAATGTGGATGTTCACAAATGTAAATTCATGAATGGGACAGCAGTTAATACTGAAAATTACCAGCTACTAAGAAGCTAACTGGGATATTAAGTCATCCAGAGATGGGCAAATATCTTCAAAAACTACAAATCCCAGAATTCTATAGTATTGAGCCATAGAAGTTATGCAGTATCAAACTGTTATAACTCAGCAGTGTGGATACAGCTGATCAGGGGCCCTAAATACTCTGTTTGTAGTTTAGTTTGAAGCTGCTACTTCTCAACTGTACCGAAGGTTCATCCACACCTGGGACTAAACTTTCTGAGGCCCCTTCTACACTGCCATATAAAATCCAGATTATCTGCTTTGAACTGGATTATCTGACAGTGTAAAAGGGACCTGATTCTATTGTAAAATGAATAATTCTAGTGTGACATTGTGCAGGGCTTTGTGTTGAGATGGCTGCAAAAGATTACGAAGCCAAATTCCAAACTTCTTCAAATTAGCATAAGAGAAGGTAATCACTGGAATCAAACCATAGGAAGCTACAATCCTGCATCTTATGTCAAGGAGTACTGGGAATATGTGAAACTTAGAAAACTATCAGGTACTCTTGTGATAGGTGAACTGATTCTGGACTGATTCAGTTGAGGAAGAAGGATGTCTTTACCTTGGCTATTCAACTTTCGAAGTTATTATTTTGATTCCACACAAAAAGGAAGTCCACCCTGTATGGGATTTAACATCCTCCACTCGCATACATACACACAGCCCAGCATTTATGAATGAATGCATCAACTATCAAAACACAGAATGTGAACTTGAAGCCCCCTTGTGGAATGAAACTATTTTGAAAGGAGACATTGATTTCATTTAGCTGTAGTCGGGTAGTTGTCACTGTTATTGCTTCTAGTGCTTTTTATGCATTGTGCATTTTGAAATCTTTATCTCATCCGCTGGTCTTAGGCGTTTTAAATTCATCACCCAGCAATTCCCTCCGCAACCCAGTTTAAGCCCAAAGTCTTGGAATTAAGCTGATTTTGTGCCATTGATTTAATGGGACAAAATCATCCAAAATCCAATTACTTCAGGTTAACTGAGTTGTGGAACAGCTTGTAAGAGACAGGCAGCAGTGAAAAGGGGCAAACAGAATTATGATGAAGGGGGAATGGAGCAGGGGGAGCAAGTATCACAATTCCAGCATACGATTTTATGATATATCACCATTTAGAATTCCAATTGCCCAAAGGAAGCTGGTTCTTCTAATGTCAGTGCGGTGATGAATCCACACCAAGTTTAACTTCAAACTTTAAAAGAGTTATCCAAGCTTATACATTCATGGGGGTACAGTAAACCCTTAGAGAGTGCCTTCAATATTCAGACAAAAATGGAAAGTTTTAGCCCTCATCTGCTTTGTACCACTCCATTTTTAACGTTTAAGATGTTTTAAAAGGACACTTCCTCCTGCAATCTCAATCTTCCACATCTCCAAATATAGAAAAGTATTATTGTTACTGTTTTTAATTCTTTATATTTTCAACTGGTTTTAATTTTGTATGCTGTGAGTTTTAACAATGTTTGTGTTAACTGTTGAAAGTTGTCTTGAGTCCCAAATTGGGGGAGAAGGGATATAAATAAATATAATATATAATAATAATGGCATAAATTCAGGGACTTATGGGTGAATAACTTGGAGACTTAACTACCCCCTCCCGATACCAAACATCAGCCAGGCAGAGAGAAGGGGTTGGCATCCTGCTGTGATCAAGGCACAGTTATGTTTCCATTGCCTTCCTCATTGCCAGCTAGGCTGCAACAATTGAATCAGGACCTCTGTTACACATCCTTATTACAGTCTCACTGGCTGGCAGGAGGGAGTGGAAACATCCTCAACTCATGTCTCAGTCAGAATGGATACCTTCTCATCATCCAACAAATGCTTAGTAAAACAGGTTTGGAAGGGTCAGGCCAGGAGAGACCACTTACTCCGCAACAATGGTAGTGAAACAACTAAGTAGTGCATGTAACATTCTGGCTAATGAGTATGATGGTGATGATTATAACAATAATAATTACAACGTAGTTTGGTGAGGACAAGCACTCTTTGACAAAGAAGGCCGAAGACCTTGTAAAGCTCCATCCATTTTTTTTTCTTTCTCGTGTCAGGAGCAACCGGAGTTGCTTCTGGAGTGAGAGAATTGGCCGTCTGCACGGACGTTGCCCAGGGGACGCCCGGATGTTTTGATGCTTTACCATCCTTGTGGGAGGCTTTTCTCATGTCCCCGCATGGAGCTGGAGCTGATAGAGGGAGCTCATCCGCGCTCTCCCCGGATGGGATTCGAACCTGGCAGCTTTCAGATCAGCAACCCAACCTTCAAGTCACGAGGCTTTTATCCCCTAGGCCACCATCTTCCATGATCCCATGGCAATGAGTCATCTATATATATAAAAGAGTAATGGCATCAGGGCGATGCACAAAACAACAAAAGTAAAGGCCCTCCAACCTTGAAATTTGGCCACATAACCCATCATCCATGGCTCCAGTAAGATACAGCACAATTAGATGCCAAACACAATCACAGGGCCAACAAAAGCCCAAAAACCGCAACAGGCGATCTGCGCCTGCGCGCACACCGCCCTCTCTTCCCTTCCCGCGCACGCACACACACACACATCATCCTTAGCCCAGGAGGCCTCACAAACACCTCGCCTCAGAGCTGGGCCTGGGCTGAAGGAAGGAAGGAAGGCAGGAGGGCGGATTCCTCTGCCCTCTCCCCCTCAATCTCCTCCCCCCCTCAGGGCCCATGGAGGGTCGCCGAGCAGGCCCCCTCCTCCCACCCCTCTCCCCTCCCCACAGCGCCAGGAAGGCCCCGCAGACACCCCCCCCCGCCTCACCCTCTCTCCTCTTCCTGGCCTCGGCCTTCCTCCTATTGGGCCCTCCGCAGCGCCGTCTACACCCTGCTCCTCAAGGACTTCTTCCCCGGTTCTTTGAAAACTTCAAGGTGAGGGGGGAAGAGGAGGGCATGGCCCTCCAGCAGGCCTGGGTCTCCCCTCGAGTTGTTTTGGGCGCCAACCCCCGCCCTTCCCGCCCTCAGGCCCCTTCCTTTTCCCCCTCATCCAGTTAAACGGCTGACGGGGGGGGGGGGGGGAGTAAAGAGTCTCAGGCCAGGAAGGGTGGAAGTTGGCACCCAAAACAACTCGAGGGAAGGCCCAAGTTGGCCCAGGCTGAGCCCCCCCTTTTCTGTTGTTATTGTGGTTGTTGTTGTTGTCACCCACAAATGACAACCCCTCCAATGCCTCAGCAGCACCCCTTTTTTCCCTCTCAAGCCCTATCCAAGTATTCAAAAACAATAAAATCAATATATAAAAATTACTCTGCTATAAGAAAACAGAACAATACAATCTCTAAAATCAAAACACTACATAAAGAACAACAATCTGAAAACAGGGCCATTCCACACAGGAAACAATCAGGGCCAGCTAACACCTCCCAACAAAGTATTCCCATCATCAAAGTCTGGCAAATCCTCTCTTTTCTGAGACACACACACAATAGAAGCACATAAAATATCGCAAACAACACCACTCTCAAAACAAGGGAATTCCAGTCAGGAAACAATCAGGGCCAGCTAACACCTCCCAACAAAAAATTCACTCAGCCAGAAAACAGCCAGGCTTTAAAGCTGCAAGCCCATTATATGCTAATCATTTTCCCTAATTCCAACATTCATACTTCCCTCCAACAGACAAAAAACAATCAGAAATATTGTATATTCACAACCTTGAGAAAATAATCTCTCCTGATGGCGCAGCGTGTTAAACCGCTGAGCTGCTGAACTTCTGCACCCAAAGGTCGCAGATGAACACAGCCCCCACTATTAGCCCCACCTTCTCCCAACCCAGAAGTTTGAAAACATACAAATGAGAGTAGATGAATAGGTGCCTCTGCGGCGGGAAGGTAACGACGCTCCATGCAGTCATGCTGACCACATGACCTTGGAGGAGTCTACGGACAATGCCGGCTCTTCAGCTTAGAAATGGAGATGAGCACCAACCCCCAGAGTCAGACACGACTGGACTTAATGTCAGGGGAAAACCTTTACCCTTTACCTTAACTACCACCAATTCCTCAATACTTTATTTCCCATACCACCAGACTTCGCCACAGCAACGCGTGGCCGGGCACAGCTAGTAGCATTTAAAATGGTGCCAAATCACAGTGTAGATGTGCCATCTATGCCCGTGTCTATACTGACTACTTAATATGGGGCCTTGATCAACCATCATGCATCAGGCCAACCCATCTGCAATGATACATCAATGTCCAGATGGTTCAGTCAAACTGGCCCATCCCCTTGTGCTAATGTCATAATTGCCACTCCTCACCAACTATAGCGCTCCTTTTTATTGATCATGTGGGTGTCCCATTCTGACCTCAGCAGATGTGATCATGAAGGCCAGGCTCTCACAGAAAGCCCCTTGGTTGGTGAGATGTCGATACAAAGACTCCCCATCTCATCCCTTGTGTGTATAGACAATGAATTGAGCCAAATGAGACCTGATTCAGTTGGCCAGTTGGCCACAAACCCTGAGGACAATTCCTTCCTTCCAGCTTCGCTTTCTACAGAGCAAAATTAGGTTCATGGGTAAAGGGTATGGATTCTCACCTGTGGTGTGAAGATTGCCAGTGCTGTTTTCAGGTACATTTTCTTAAATTATTATAGACACAGGCTATGAAAGCTCATACTGCAAATTCTTTCTCTCAGCTAATCTCAAATGTTCTACCCTTTGCAACCTGATATTCCAGACTAACATGGCTATGTTTTCAAATATCTAAAGAAAGTAGGGAGAAAACAACATCCACAATGTATAATGTACAGAAACCCTTCTGCAATAAACATAGATAGAATTAATGAAACAGTACGGGTGGCAAGAACTCACTGGAGCACAGTCCATGTCTGTATAAATCACTAACGGATACTTATTGTAATAGTTCAAGTTGTACAGCATTACACAAAGATGTTTTAATACCAATACAACCTGGCTGTAATTCATATTTACTTTTTGAACATGTATTTATTTTGTCTCTTTCCCCTCCTTTACTATTGTTCTTCTTTTGTGAAAAAACATCTCACCATAATCTCTGTTTTGGTCAAGAGATGTTTGGTATCCTCCAACATCCATGGGTAATCTCAGCTCCAAAGTCAGATTAAGACATTGATTGTTTCCTAACCCATTTTTTTAGAATTTCTGCAAAAGATTTCTCTGCAAAGCTATTAATTTTACTGTTTTTAAAAAATCAAATATTATCATATTGTCCTATTTTGTATGTTTTACAGAAAAGTACAAAAGCAAATTTGGAAAATGTAAAAAATCTCTCCCTCTTGCAGTGTGTGTGTGTGTGTGTGTGTGTGTGTTTGCCACTGTCTCAATTTGTGTTGCTATTTGTTGTCAAAATGATGTTGACTTATGGTTATCCTATGAATGAGAGACTTCTAAGAATCAACTGCTTTTCTCGGGTCTTGAAAATCAAAGCAGTTGTATCTTACTTGTTTGAATCCATCTACTGATACTGTGGCCTTCCTCTTTTTACCTCCTACACTTTAGCAAACATTATCACGTTTTCAAATTTGTTCATTATATGTCCAAACTATGGCCACCTCAGTTTAGTCGTTTTGGCTTCTCATAAGATTTCAGGCAGAAAATGCATCAACCTTGAGTTTGCAACTTTGACCAGAACTGTTAATTGGATCTCCTAGGGCCTTTCCACACAGCCCTATATCACAGAATATCAAGGCAGAAAAACCCACAATATCTGCTTTGAACTGGGTTATCTGAGTCCACACTGCCATATATCCCAGTTCAAAGCAGATAATATGGGATGTTATCCAGCTCTGTGGAAGGGGCCCTAGAGGTTTCTTATCATAGGGTCACAAATCAAAGTCATCATAAACCAAAGTCAGCTTGGTAGCATTTCAATGAATATTTTTTCTCTACACAATTTTAAGTCTTTGAAAATGATTTTAATAAAAATACGTTGCTCTTTTGTGCCTTGAAATCATTTCCAAATTATAGTGATCCTAAGGCAAATGTATCAAGTAGTTTTCTGGTACTGACAATGTGTGACTTGCCTAGGGTCAACGAGTGGTTTTCCTGGCTGAGTGGGAAATGGTCTCCAGTCATATTCCAGTACTCAGACCACTACACCATGCTTGCCATCTATACCTTTATGAGACAGGAGCATATCTGACTGTCTCCACATCCAACAAGCCTTAAACTCAACCTAAATGGTAGAAGCTCTTCAACAATGGAATACACTGTCTCAGAGTGTGGTGGAGTCTCCTTCTCTTAAGGTTTTTAAGCAGAGGCTGTATAACTATCTGCTGATATCTCCCAGAAGGCTGAACCATACATTCATTAAGGATTATGGGATCTGTAATCCAACAATATCTGGAGGACCAACTATTTCTCCAATCTGGACCCAAGGCCCACCTCTGCCTCTTCTAGCATGGCTTTTAATGCAGATGTTCCTCCACCCACACCATTTCATCAGCTGTCATTGGCATCATTGTTTGTTTGTTTGTTTTTAGAATCTGTTGCCATGACTAGATTTCTTGTCTGGACTAGATGCCTGATCCTGCAGACATTTACACCTTAGGGAAAGCAAAAGGATGGTCCTGTCCTGGTTTTTAATGAGTGAACCAAAAACCATACCAAATACTGTCCATGAACTTGTCAACATATATTGCTTAAGAGACAAAATAGGACTGGCGCAACCTTCTGCAAAAAAAAAAAAAGACATGTGATGGCCTTAAGAAAGGTCACCTTTAGAGTTACATCCCATAGAGTAGAAGTTACTTTGTTGTACTCTGAGTATTTCAGACTCATGAACAAGAAGAATAACGGGTTTCCCTTCTGCTAATATGCATGCATTGTGACAATAATAGACTGCTAATGAGAGTTGAATAGGAAATTAACAATAACAACAAATCCAGTGGGCACAATCCAACCAAACTTGGGCACATAGAAAATCCCTTGATTTTGAAAAAATGTTTAAGTAACTCAAATTGAAACCAACACAATTTAATTTGA
Source organism: Anolis carolinensis (assembly GCF_035594765.1). Lineage (NCBI taxonomy): Eukaryota > Metazoa > Chordata > Lepidosauria > Squamata > Anolidae > Anolis > Anolis carolinensis. The sequence goes on from NC_085843.1 coordinate 268,320,866, forward strand.
GCCAGATTGTTACCAATATAATTACTGTAATGGATTGTTTCTCCTGCCATGTATATTTCATACAAAGGTACCATATTACAATAGGATTGTATTTTTTAAAAACTAAACCAAAAACTTACTGGATTTTCATGATGTTCACAAGGCTGTTAATTTCACTGTCACTGTATGATTTTTGGAGGAAATATGTATGTGCGCATGTATGTAAGCAAGGAAAACAAATGTGTTTTGTATTAAAATTTATACAACTCCATACATTTTTATGCTGTTTATTTGAAAATTAATTTTGGCTTAGGACTCTGAAACGGCAAATGTTGTCAAGATTTGAGGGCTACCTGAAAAGCCTTGGGGACAGCATTACGCTTATGCATAAGAAACAGCAAAATAAAATAAAAATAAATGAATTTCCAAATACGTCATGGCTAATCCCTGGAGCTGACCTGCAAATGAATTATGGAGGTTTGGCGACGGGACTGAGTCGATCTTGGTGATTTTCACAGAGAGATTTATCTTATTTTCCCAACTTATTTTCATATCTTATTTCCTTTTCTTTTCGAATTAGACTGTAAATAAAAAAAAGGCTCAAAGACGGAACGAAGCCCCCTTTCCCCGCACTCCTGCTGGATTGATAAATTAAAACGGCAAGATGAATTTTTGTATGACCCATCCTCGAGGATTTGGGAAAATTTAGCTGATGCAAAACAAGGCATTAATTTGGAGAGGCCTAGGCTTTTACAATGCTTAGTATTCTGACAATGATGAATGGCATCAGTCCAAGCAAATGGTAATTTCACTTTTTGTGACAGTACTTTAGAGCAAAACCGACTTTCTTCACACAAAGAATTTGCAATCCTATTGAAGAGAGGCTGTACCTGAATATCAGAAATCCTTCATTGTTTAAGTATCATCTGATATTCTTGATTGGCTTCAGACTGAAGGTTGCAGTTGAATTAGGGGAGAACGGAGGTTAAGTCCTAACCTTGAAAGATTTAGCAGCCATTGAAACACTGCCTTTGGGCACTTATTGGGACCGTATTTATAAAAAAAACTTTTCAATTCAATGAGGGGGAGGGAGAAAGCACAAAACTTGTCACATTCATCAAGTGAAGCCACTGGAAAGACATCTACAGAAGAACACCCAAAAAGCATAATCTTTCAGAAAAGCTGATAGAAATGGTAATTGGATGGGTGAGGAATAATGCTACCAAAGCATGGATGGAAGAGAATATAGCCAAACACAACAAAACCAAAAGAAAATCAAGGTCACTAACACAGAAGGTAACCTTTTAAACTTATGAAAATGTACATTTGGCTTTTGTATAATAAAATGTTTATCTGGCAGCATGTAGAACATCGTGTCGATCAGAAACAATTTTTAGATGGAAAGGCTGGAGATCAGCTCTATTTTTAAAAGAAGCATATTCTCAGCAGATAGGATTATATGCCTTGCTTTTCTGGTAGTTAGCAGACTGACCTCTTGAAATGCCCATTTAAAGGGGGAAAGAGTCCCTAAGGTATTGAAAAATCCTCTTCTAGGATTGGCAGAAGTTCTAACATTGTCTCCTTAATAGGGAGCAGAAATGATGAATCATAAAAACCTGATTGCCAGTCTTCCTGCTCCTCGCAAAGACGCTAATCAGAGCCGACAAAGCAAGTGACATGTGTAAACAGATGAGTTGTACGTGGGTGCAAGATTGTCCCTTTGTTATCTTACACAAACACCTCTTGCGTGGAATATCAGGCATTTCTGGCACATAGCAGAATGTGTGTGTCATGGGTCCCATCCAGCTGTGCGCAAAGAGGAAGCCCTGAAGTGTTGTGTTCCTCAGCTTGGTTTTAATGGCACGGATGCAGGTGTCTCCTTTCCTGATGAAGACATTAGTTAAGGAGGGATTTTTTAAAAAACAAATAATAATAATCTGCAAAAGGTCAGTTTCCACATATGCTAAGCTCTTTCTAGGAGTCGCTTCGTAGATTACACAGCAGTCGGTTTCCAGAAGTGTTCGCTGTGATGAACACCTAAACTTGATTAGTTGGTTCAAGTCTAAACCCTTCAGTGTAAATCCATTTCCATGAACTAGAAGAGACCTACCAAGTCAAACTTTGTTGTTGTGTGCCTTCAGGTCATTTCCAAGTTACAGTGACCCTAGTGTGAACATATCATGGGGATTTTCTAAGCATGATTTGTTCAGACGGGGTTTGCCATTACATTCTACTGAAGCTGAGAAGGTATAATTTGTCCAAATCACCCAGGGCCCTTCCACACAGCCATATAATCCAGAATATCAAGGCAGATAATCCACAATATCTGCTTTGAACTGAGTTATCTGAGTCCACTCTGCCATATAATCCAGTTCAATGTGGATTTTATACAGCTGTGTTGAAAGGGCCCCAATGAGTTTCCATGGCTGAGCAGGGATTTGAATCCTGGTTTTTTGGAGTCCTTGTCCATCACTCAAACCATGCTGGCAGCTAAATGATAAATTAATGCATATGCAACTTTTCCAAGTTTTACAAGGAAACTGCAGTTCTCCAGTGATTGTTTCTTCAGACCTAAATCCAACTGCCATCATAGTTAGAATCAATGGGTGGATGAGGAAAAATACACAAGCTAGCACAGCCTGCAATGGTTTGCTTTTGCCTGAGCCTATTGGGAAGATCAAGTTCCTACCCCTCCTTTCCCTGCTGACTTTGAACTCATTTTGCAGTGACTGCAGTAAGCCAAGGACTGGGGAAGGGAGGAACTGGGACATTTTAAAACCAGATTAAAAGGGGGGGGATTAATCTGGACTGTCCCTGACAAACAGAGTTGGTGCATATGGTTATTTTACCTGAAAAAGAATATAGATCCATTCGGCATTTTCAGTCCATATAGCATTGCCTTCTGTTTGCAAAATCTTCATGGTTTTCCCTGTGGTTCCTTATAACTTTTCTTCTTACCACAAAAAAATTCAGGATTGAAAACATGGAATAGCTCTGCAGTGCTATCTGGAAGCATCCCTAGTGTCCACAGCACAGCTTGGAAGAGTTACTTGTTGGACTATGGATCCAAGAATCCCACAGAAAATTCTAGACCCTCCAACACACCTTTTCTGAGGTCTGGTTAAGACTACAGACCTTGTTGGTGAGCTTGCAAAGTATGTTAGAACAGAGGGGAAAATGAAAGTTGGAGACTGATAAAAGAAGACTCGAGGAACAACTCTCAGCAGGCACAATACTTTGGAACACAAGCTTTAGAGCCTTACTGTGAATGCCCATGGTGCTGCTTAGCATCAGCAAAGTGCCTTTTGGCAGGAAGTGCAAAACATTAAAATGGGATTTCTCTGAATATTACATTTGAATTTTTTAAATATGTAAAATAGCGAGGTATAACTGGAATCTTTGAATCCCTGCTCGATCATGGAAATTGACTGGATTACCTTGGCCAAGTCATACTCTCTCATCCTCAGTAAAAGACAAAGGCAAGCGTCCTTTAAACAAATCATGCTGAGAATACCCTGTGATAGGATCACAATAAGCTGGAAATGACTTGAAGGCACACAAGAACAGAGTTATGAACAAAATTCAGAAGAAATTAGGAATAAAACATTACCCTCTCATGTTAGGCAAGCAGTGCAATGTTTGTCATCGGGAAGAGGTAATTATGAGAATGTTTACCTCGTACTAAAATAAACACTGTCTATGGGTACTAAGAACTTTGACTGCTGCTCAAGTTCAGGCAACAAAATGCCTTTGGCTGGCTGCTGGCTGACCTCAAAGTCTGGCCTCTTTCAAACACAGAAAGTTACCTTGTATCGAATAATAGACCATGATACTATAGACATCACACCAGGATTTCAGACATGCCATGCCAATATTGGAAACTGAAGCTTGGGCCTCAAGTCAACTTTGTCTGGTTGATCTTCTCCTTCTTGTAAGATCCAGACTCTTGAAAACCCTGAACTTGCTAATTCAGTTTTCAAGAGTAGATTCAGGGAAATCCTATTTGTATTTTGACAACCTTTAAAAATCTATAAAGGATGATGTTATTTACAGCCTGTCCACAATGCCTGCTCCCATATCCTTCACTAGAGAGCCAACATGGTTTGAATGTTGGACTGTGATTCTGGGGTTCAATCCCACATTCAACCATGTAATTCCACTGAGTGACCCATACTCTCAGCCCCGGAAAACCCTGTGATAGGTTCATCTTAAGGTCACTATAAGTCAGGAAAAAAAGTTGAAGACAAACAACACATGGTGTTGATGATTTGTTGTTTTGCTTGCATTATAAACACTTGTGGAATGAAAATGTGAAGCCTCAGTGAAGATCATAGCTTGAAAAATCTAATGCAGGGAGTACAAATCAAAGAAACTCCCAGTTACCATCCTGGCTGGAAGTTTTGGGGAGTTATAGCCTAAAAGACGCCCTTTTCCAAGCTATGTTTAAGGTTAAGTAAGCTTGGTCATCAAGACATATAAGTGATGACTGATACATTCAATTATTTCAGTATTTATGTCAAAATTGCTTCTTGTTTTGGGGGTCACCAAGGTTAAAATACATGATGTCTACCCCATGAGACATCAGAGTATTGCAAATCAATTTATGTTCCCCTAGATAAGCCTTATAGTTGCTTTCAAACGATCATTGAATCCATGGACAGGGAATCCATGGATACAGAGGGCCAACTATAAATTTTTGACATAGTGGTTGGTGCTTTTTTGTTTTTACCCAATTTGGATCCTCTGATGTTATTGAATGACAACTTTTATTACTTTTGATTATCTGCCATGCAGACTAGGGATAATGGGAATTACAACAGAACAGAACTTGTAGCTCTGAGGTTGGGGAAAGACTGAAGAACATTTTAAAATCAACTATCATATCTACAAGCCTTATATCTAAATTTGAACTATTTTGACCTAACATAACAAACAGCAACCTTCCAGATGTTACTGTATCACAACTCCAATCAGCGCTAGTCACAATGTATAATGATGAGGAATACAGGAATTATAGTCCAGCATCTAGAGGACCACATAAAATGGTGGGTTAAATTCAGAATGTAAAAAAAGAATTTGCGGGTGGCATTATGTTGTTAACTCCAGCTACAGTAGATTCATTCAATCAATAGCTGAATGATGATTTGTGGACTACTGTATGAGAGACATGGTCCCCAAACAGTGGAGTAGGGAGGGGATGTGACGTGTTTGAGGGAGAACAGAGCTTTATATGCTTCCTATCTTAACCAGGTGAGATAAAGGACCCTGTTCTGTCTCCCCTGTTGCTTCAGCTGGCCATTTGGTCGACTTATGAACATGAAATTGAAATGTTTATGTATGTATATGCAGTGTTGTACTTTGTTCCTAAGTCTTGATGGATTTTCACTAATCACTGCCTTTTGTTGGAAGTAAAAATTAAAGGTTTCCCCTGATGTTAACTCCAGTCGTGACAGACTCTGGGGGTTGGTGCTCATCTCCATTTCTAAGCCGAAGAGCCAGCGTTGTCCATAGAAATCTCCAGGTCATGTGGCCAGCATGACTGCATGGAGCGCCGTTATCTTCCCACCAGAACGGTACCTATTGATCTACTCACATTTGCATGTTTTCGAACTGCTAGGTTGGCAGGAGCTGGGGCTAACAGTGGGTGCTCATTCCACTCCCAGGATTTGAACCTGAGACCTTTTAGTCCGCAAGTTCAGCAGCTCAGTGCTTTAACACACTGTGCCATCAGGGGCACATAATGCCAAATGCTAAGATTCATATGAAGATGTTCATTCTATTAGTTTATTACTAGAGCTTGGAATTGTTCAAGTTGGGGGAGGGGTTGGACTACATCTCCAGAATGGTCATCAATGGTCATGCTCACTGCAGAATTCTGAGAGTTGTCAATTAAGAATCATTGTTTCCAGACTCTGTTCCTGCCGCTCTCATTGATTGCAATGAACTCTGTGAACAGGCCATTTGTGTCATATGATCTTTTTGGATTGGCTCACAGTTTTTTTTCTTGAGACATTAATGTCTCTTCACACCACTTTCTTTTATTCATTGGGTGAAGGAGTGCCTTCCCAGAATGTTTGTTGCTGGAAACTACATTCCCAAGACTAATACAAAAAAGCACGTCCACAAAGCACCGTCAGCATAGATGTGCTAATATTAGAAGCTAAAGCTTGCCAAGAAAGCTCACAAATTCCAAGTCAATTCCAAACCAGCATGATTTACCCATCACTTCTTGTCCTTGTGTGCCTTCAAGTCTTTTCTAATTTATAGCAATGTAAGGCCAATGTATCAAGGGTCTTCTTAGCAAAATTTGTTCAGAAAGGGTTTGCCTTTACCTCCTGAGGCTGAGAGAGCACAACCTGCCCAGGATCACCCACTGAGTTTCCATTGCAGAGAAGGCAGTTGAACCCTGGTCTCCATAGACACAGTCCAATGTATAAAGCATTACACTATGTAGGATCACTTCTTATATCTGCATAATCCAGACACCACTTCCTTCAAGGGTTGCAGGCACTTATGGCTCATATTGATTGTAGGAAAGCTTGATATTTATGCTACTAGAAAGCAGTGCTACTAATACAGTGGGTTTATAGCTATAATAAATCCTGAGAAACTACCCTGGATGCACACAGAAAGGTAAACAACTTTTTTTATCATCCCTTAATCTGGATAACAGATTCCTCAAAGTCTGCTCAAGTACCCCTCCTTGAGACACCAGGCCGAGCTTCCTTCTCTTTCATTGAGCAAAAGTAGCAACAGGAGATGATAGAAAAGGAGGACAAAAATAAAGCTCAAAAATAGCAATCTATATAGAGATGTGGAAAAAGACAAGAAGGCAAAACATCGGGGGGTTCTATCTCCCTAGTGTTCACCCAACTAACCCATTCTCAGTTCAGGTTGCTTTCTACTTTAATTTCTCACATAATTAAACAGCATTCATGTGCATTACAGAAGTTGCAGAAACTTCCTATAAAATCTCTTGTTTTAGCCACCAGGGAACCTGTCCTTAAGCCTTTCATCCAATCTTTACTACTCTCCTTAGATATACTATAAAGTGGAATTTGTTATTTACTCTATGTGGAATGTATTTATTTACCCTATTTATACCCCGCCTTTCTTTACCCCGAAAGAGACTCAAGGTGGCTTACATATGGCAATTATTCAATGCCCTAAAACATATACAAAACATTAAGCTTAAAAATAAATTAAGTTAAACGTAATATATGTTAAACATTTAAAACATTACATTCGATATTAAAATCACGCCATCCAGAAATCATAGTCCAAGGCCACTCCATAATCATTCTACATATTCCAAATCTATTCTTGCACTGCACTATTCTCCGAAAGCCTGATCCCAGAGCCAGGTTTTTACTTTCCTTCTGAAGGCTAGAAGGGAAATTTAGAGATTCATAATCAACACAGAGCTCAAATCTCACATACAAGTATCTCACTGGTTATCAAAGCTAAATCTCCAAATCTGAAGTGGCCATAGTTTTTCAAAAATACAAGAGGAATCTGTGGAATCTTTAAAGACTGACTATTTTTGTGACATATGCTTCTGTGGACTCTAATGCTTTGCCCACTTCATCTGATGAAGTAGTCTTTGGACCATGAAAACTTATACAGCAATGTATTTGTTAATATGCCAGATACCACAAGAATTTTGTGTGTATGTACGTGTGTATTGTTTTTCTTTATGTTGTTTCATTTTTAGTGCTGAATGAGAGTAACATAGTTTGGGAAGACATCATAGAAACGGCATGGAACCAGAACATTATTTATGGATAAGAGCACCAAAAGGAAGATTGACGTGTTCCTGCACATGTTTCAGAACTTTGTTTTGTTACCAAGTCCCAAATGAATTACTACCGCATATATTAGGTGATGATTATCTTATTCCAGGATGCCGATCCATAGTGTGCGCCTGGCAAGACTAACACCTGTCTGGCTTATTCATTCATTGAGCTTTGTATGAAAGCTTCAGCAGCGAGTCTACCATTCAAAACTGAGCCACGGAAATCTGCAAAAGCTAATTATTAATAACTGAAAATAAGTGAACCAAACGCGATGTTATTTTTTATCTCTGAACCCGGCGTACAAGAAGAGGCCGGCCTCACATTAAACTGCCTGTTAATAAGCATTATTTAATTAACCGATGAAGAAGCCCCTTCAAAAGCTGCGCTGGCAGATTTTGAACTTGATCTTCTCTCATTTGATGTCATGCAAGACCAGATAAATGACAAGTATTTCGAGAGTCTGCAAAGGCCCTTTCTAACAGCTGCACAGTCTTCACCCCTTCTTTGCAGCAGGTTTCTCACTTAAGAAAAAAAACACGCTTCATTACATCGCCTCTTACTTGAGCTGCAAGGGTCTATTCAAAGGAGATAAGCCTCTTAGAAATGAAGTAGCGTTGAATATAGGTTTTGAGTGACGGCAGGAAGGTTTATCCATTCAAGAGACAATACTGCTTTCTCTGCATTAATCTAGGAGGCGGACAATGATCTGTTTTTAAGGCCGCATCTCATCTCTTTTCCCACAGCAGAAGGTGATTAGAGTTAGGAAACAGGGACTGTGAAAGAAAGCGGAGCACTATCTCTCCAGCCCTCCTGTTTCCTGAATGGGGAGGAGGGAAGTTCTAGGCCAAGTACATCAATCACAGATTCACAATCAGGATGTTTCTGGTTTATCAGATGCTGCTGGCAAAGGAGGGGGTATGGAGGGGCAAAGGAGAGGGGGCAGAGAGCATGATCCCATCCCCACAGCAAAGTAAAAGGGAATTCTATATTTTCTTTGGAGGCAATGACACATGCATGATGAAAATATGCCACTGATAATATTAATAATTTATTGGAAATCTTATACATTTTCCACATTCGTCCAAGATTATCCATGAGATGAAACTTGGCGAAGAACAGGAAGGCAAACCTTAGAGTCAACAGGTCTTTCACCATTTTTGTACAACATGACTCCCAAATATCGGTGGGGAATACATTCTCAGATTTTGCATGAATACAGGAGATTGTGGATAATAGCGAACCTAATTGAAATTAAGAACTTCTAGGCAAATAATGCCACAAAGTCATGCTGAACATAGAAAGTGCAGAGAAAGGACATATTTTGTTAGACATAGATGAAAGAAATTGTAGATCAAGGGTGTATTGGTGTTGTTGATGTGCTATTTAGGAACAGACATTGCAAACAAGAGCTTCACTTTGAGTGTTTTGCACTTAGTATGTTACTAACTTGGACAAAACCTATGGAGCATAAAATTATAGTTAAATTGAATCATGAATGGTTGATGAACTGTTATAAATGAGGGAAATGGCATCTTTATTTTGGGCCACGTTGGAGCCATTCTGAATGTCTACCTCCTGCTTCAGATGCACTACTTGTGTGGGCGGCAACATGTGGACTCTGAACTGGAAAAGAGAGCAATATTTCCAAGAGAAAATATGTCCCAATATCATACTGCAAATTTCTCATAGTGCATTTGTATATAGTTTCAATGTATTTTAATATTATAACGTTTAATGGTTTAGAAATTGTTCAATTAGTTTTTAAATTGTATGCTTATGCTCCTGCGTTTTAGTTGTATTTTGGTTTTTAAATACTGTTAGCTGCCTTGAATCTCATTAGCAGGAGGAAGACATTGGTGATGATACTGAAGATGGTGATGATAACAGTGATGATGATGATGATGATGATCCTTCCTGTTATTTCAGGCATCTTTGAAATCCCATGAAGCCATTGCTTAGGAATGTTAACAACACTTGGCTTAACTCAGTTTAAGGTATTTCTCTATGTCTTGAGTTTGGAAAAGATGACTGAGGGTTCTGGCAGTTGTAAACCAAGAAGTAAAATTTTCAAACCCTGCAATTAACTCCGAACATGCACTATGAAGATAATAATAATATGGTCTTGAACCATATCCTCTGAATAGTCTCAACAACTTGAATCGTTTCTTTAAAGTGCCTTTAAAGTTCTGACAACCCCTCTCCATTAACCTCAGAGCCATCACCCACCAATATGTATAGGACTTTATAGTCCTATTTCGACACATATCTTCCTTGCAGCTACAAAGATCATCTACTGCCTTTGGGATAGGACTTATAGTTCTACCAATCTGGCATAAAATTTGAACTAGGTGTCTTGGGAGCTTCTCTGTGGAGGAGCAAGCAAAAGGAGCTAAAAGGTCCATGTTACATATGATTATGTGAGTTACCGTTGTTTTGCTGTCTGATTTCTCTGTGCCTCTCTACCCCATTCTGCCTCTTCAAAGATCCTTTGGAGAGGCAGGGTTAGCCTTGTAGGATTCACAGGTAAGACACACATCACTTTTGTACTGAGTTTCCTCTCCCGTTTTTGGTAACACAGGACTAAAGAGTGGGCAGAAAGCACTTTCCCGAAGCACTTCTGAACCCATGTGGTTTCTTTTTTCCAGCTAAATACACAGTAGCTATTTTAAAAGATCTGTGTATGTAGGAACCAGTTGTTAACTGTTTAAGAAGTGCCAGTTTGACCTGTACTTATAAGTTCTTTATACTTATAAGAATAGGAGGATTTATGGAAAACAGTGCTCTGTTTGTCAGTGGTCAGTCCTCTATCCAAAAGCGTTTTCTCTCAGAAGGCCTATGCAGTTCAATTCTCCAGTTTGAATATATAAAATGATGATAAGGAGAGAGACCACCATCCAAAGTTGACATATAGACATTAGATAGACATATAAATCAATTATTCCATTTTTTTCTGCAGCAGAAAAATGTTCTGGAATTCTATCTAAACTCTAGTTGTTATTTTAAAACATAGGGCCCAGCATGGTGAAGTGGTTCAAGTATTGGACTATGACACTGGAGACCAGGGTTCGAATCCCAGCTCAGCCATGGAAACCCACAGGGTGATATACTCTCAGCCCCAGAAGACCCTATGATGGGTTTTCCTTAGGGTCACTGATAGTCAGAAACAACTTGAAGGCACACAGCAACAACAAATTACATTCCAACGTGCCCCTATACATTGCTGTTGTGTGCCTTCAAATCATTTTCCCCCTGGGGGAAAAGAGCGGCATATAAATTAAATAAATAAACAAATAAATAAATTTCAGGCGTATGGCAACTCTAATGTGAGCATATCATGAGTTCTTCTTAGCAGGATTTGTTCAGGGAGGTGCTGCCATTGCCTTCTATTGAGGCTGAGAGTGTGTGAATTGTCCAGTGTCACCACATGGGTTTCCATGGCTAAGTGAGATTCAAAGCCTGTTCTCCCAGAGTCCTAGTCTGACACACATGTATAAGTCCAATTTGTATCCCCTTTTCTGGTGGTTCATTTCTTTTTTTGAAGGGGGAGGTGATGCATGTATTTCCCGGTAGGTTCCATAGCCCCATCTACACTACCATATAATCCAGTTTCTGGATGCTGATTAACTGCATAGAACTGGATTATATGACAGTGTAGATTTATATAATCCAGTTCAAAGCAGTTAATCTGTATTCTGAAACTGGATTATATGGCTGTGTAGATTCAGCTCACGTTGCACATAGTCTGCCATTTCATATTCTCCAGCCCACTAATGTTTATTTGGGAAGGATTCGTTTGTTTTCCAAGTATATTTCAACTCACTGGCATATTAAACCAGCACAATACACTCTTGCAAAGCAATTGTGTGTAGCAGACAAAGTAAGCCTTTGAAAACAGGAAAAGTGTGGAAGAACTTCAACTTCAGAATGTTTCCGCATGTCCTGAATTTCCTCTGAGAAATACTGGTGGTTTAAACAATGTGATCTATGTGTATAAGCAATAGGATCTATATATCTATATCCATATCTATATCTATACAAATGCTGGGGAGGATAATGCTGTGAACACCCAGTTGCTATGGGCCGGAGCATATTGCCACTTTCTAGCTCCTTCCTTAGCCTGTATAATTGCACTTCTTCTATGAATGCCCTTTTGTTATTCTTATCTCTGGGTCTCCGCATTCCTCAAAACACATCTGTCACAGCACAGTGTGATAACCAGTTGCTAACAACTCCGGTGCATCAACTTTCCTATCTTACTGAAAGATACTGACCTCCCAGAAGGAGAGACAGGACAGGGCAAGGAAATCTTCTATGTATCAGGTTCTGCCTTGTTTACCTAGTCAGCACCCTGCTATTTATGGTATTTTGCTTTCCACTATAGTCACAGGCTCCAGTGTTGGTTTAAAAAAAGAAGCAAAATGTAGAAGCCCTAATTGTATTGTCTTGAGATGTTATGTCTAACCTCAGGAAATGGTGCTATAGATATGGCAAACAGCTCTCTGGCTGTTTCAATCATTGCTTTATTATAAAACCCAGCCTGTTAAGAATCCTATTCATTTGCTTACCCTGTCATCTTGATCACATTTGAATGTCTGGGGAGCAGAAGGTGCTTAGTGGGCCCTGGCTTTCAAAAGTGGGGGCAGAAAAGTCTAGGCAATGTGTTGGAGACACTGAAAGTTTTCATTTTGACTCCTTAATGAGGCCGACCTTTGACCAAGGTTGATGAGTTCCATACCTGTCCTGGTGTGTTTTCTGAAAACATTTGACATAGGTTGAAGCTTTGACGGGGGATATGACTAATGAAGTCTCGGTATAAAAATAATGGGCTGCAATTGCAAGTCATTTGCGTGAAACCAAACTCCTTAAAAAGTTGTCTCTGCTCACTTTCTGTTTGCTAAACGAGTCAATAATATGAATCAGATGGCTCCAAGGACTAGACCTCCAAATATTTCCTCTCTCAGTCTCCTTTCTATAAATTAGCTGCCATTTCATGCAATTTTGGTTGCCTCCGGGCATACCCTAAATTGGTCTGTAGCTACTAAATGGCTGAAGCGATTGCAAAACGGGTAGACTAATGCATAATGCCTTGTTTTTTGCGTAGAGGTAGAGTAACTGCTCTTCTTGTGAGGTCAAGAGGCCCATTTTGCTACCATGCAAAATTAAAGACAATTATATGCAAAGTGATGGTGGGAAGAAATATTGAGTATTTGATTTCCCCTGCAAGTTACAGGGAAGATCAAAACGTTAGCACAGACTTTTCACCATCTCATTTCGCTTCCTCTGGGGGTGCTTGCTCTGCCCACAATTTCCTGGGTTGACCCTTTCAGATCTGTAGACGTCTTTGTGGAAGTCTTCAAAGCATTAATCCCTTATGTGAGCAAGGCAAGAGAGGACCGGCATAGAATGAGCCATATCCTAGGGTCAGCTCATCCGTCCTTTATTAGAGGAGTTCATTTATCTTCCATGTTAGTGATAAACCAGATTCATTGAGGATTTCCTTTTCTAAAAGTCATGAAAACTGGTTCTCAGAAAAGGGCAGTTTTAGAAAATGAATTATATTACTTTCACAAGCTAGAGTGAAAATAGTTTAGTTTTAAAGGCAAAGTGTAAGGCAAATGAGAGCAATGTATTTAAAAAGTCCTGAGATAGACACAAAGTTTACTTTTGGTTGATACAGACTGAACATCTGCAAGGGACAAAGTTCAGTGGCTAATGTCCACCCAGGTTAACAGAATCTTAAAGTATGGGGTGCTTGTCAGACATTGGTTCTCCAGATGTTTTGAATGTCACCTCTCAGAAACCCCAGCCAATATGGCCAGTGGCCAGGGACCCCTAAAAAGTCAAGACCAAAATATATGAATCACCAAAGGTTAAGGACCACAGTGATTTCGAACAATGCTCTAAGGCCAGAATTAGATATTACAAAATTGAGATAGGGACACTTTTCCTTTCTGATGGTTCAATGCATATAAATTATTAAAATATTGCATACCATTATAAGCTGCACATGAAACATAAGTGATTTTCATATTTAGACTTGGCTCCCATCTCCAAGTTATTATTATTATTATTATTATTATTATTATTATTATTATTATTATTATTATATTATACCCTGCCAACAGACATAATAAAACACATTAAGTTAAAAAGTCAATAAAAACATATTAGTAACAAGTTATCTCATATCTCATTATGCATGAATATGCAAATATAGGTATTCCAAAATATGGGGAATAAATCCAATTTCTGGTCCCAAGCAGATGAAGGAGACTCAACTTGTAATACAACTCTCTGTGCTAGACAAAAAAAAGCCCTGGGAGACATTTGTCAACCTGCCTTTGGAAATCTCTCTGAAATGAACTTTAAAATCTTTCCATTATTATGCCTGGTCACAGTCTCTCCCACCATGTTAAGGTGTATTGCATTACTGTTAAAATAACAGTAATTATTTCTACATTTACTCCTACACATATACGTGTGACACACGTATATGTAAATTGTACATTTTTTACCAGTCTGTATTAGGAATATAATTTATTCAGTTATTTCATTCTTTTTTTTCTATTACATGTTATTAAATTTTCACAACTAATTTCAAATAAAAAGAACGAGCAGAGACATTAAAATAAGAAACAAATAAAAGAATCTTACACAGAAATAAAACCAAAATACTCTCCCATTGTCCGGCATCCCTACCAACTAAAACTAACAACTAAACTCTATCTCTGTCATTAAAAAAGAAATAAAGAAATAAAAAAGAACAAGAATGAATAAATAAGAAATTTTCGCACTTTTGTTCCCACTGCAAGAAAATCTTTGAAAATTGATTTTCAGTTGATGTTTCAGGATTTCTGCAAAAAAGAATTACACATAATATTTTTGCAGTACTCCTTGCACTCAAAGCAATGCTTTCAGTTTTGCCCAGATAAATTATTTTCTGTGCTCAGAAAATCTGTTTTGTGTACAATTTTTGTGTAGAACAAGCCCTGAACATAAAAACTTGTCCCAGGTCAAGTTTTTTTTTTTTCTCATCAGAATTTCCCTAAATTGGAGAAACATGTTTTTCAACTGTTTTTCAAAAACTTTCAAATATTCTTTCAATTGTTAACTTGTATCTTCTTTACAGTGTGAGATCCTATTTTTAAGTTCTGAACAAGTGGGGCCCTTAACACCAAACACAACAGTCATATTTATCTAGGGCCATTTGAGTCTTCAACTGAGATTTACACTCAGGACAAGGTTTGCACTGGAGGACAAATAGGGGAGAAATGTCAGATCTACTTTTACACTGAGCAAACACAGGAAAAAAACAATTCTGTAGAAAGCTAATGTCAAGCTTTCCAGATCCACACTAAAATCACCATGCAATGGTGAAAACATTCTAATGTATTTTCGCAGCACACAGTTTGCTGAAATACATAGAATGTGGCTGACCATTTGTCGGTACAGTAGAGTCTCACTTATCCAAGCCTCGCTCATCCAAGCTTCTGGATTATCCAAGCCATTTTTGTAGTCCATGTTTTCAATATATCATGATATTTTGGTGCTAAATTCGTAAATACAGTAATTACAACATAACATTACTGAGTACTGAACTGCTTTTTCTGTCAAATCTGTTGTAAAACATGATGTTTTGGTGCTTAATTTGTAAAATCATAACCTAATTTGATGTCTAATAGGCTTTTCCTTAATCCCTCCTTATTATCCAAGACATTTGCATATCCAAGCTTCTGCTGGCCCCTTTAGCTTGGATAAGTGAGACTCTACTGTATTTTTATATAGTTAGTATGTAAGCTTTATTGACTACTATACACAACATTACTGTGTAAAATTCACATAACCAAACATAGTTGGCTCACAACCAATGATTACATTGCCTAGTTTTAATATTTTGCTTCCTGCTGCTTCCCTTCTGTTTGATTTGGTGGTGTTTATGTTCAAAAAACATTTTGCCGCATCACTTCAAGATGCTACAAGGATATATATTTTTCTTTTACCAGCTGAGTTAAATTCCAATTTGGAGAAGAGGTAAGATAAAAATAAGTACAAAAATAACAATAATAAAATATCCAGTGATTTTTTTTTGGCAAAGTGTAACCAAGAAACACATTGTAACCAAGAAATCCTAGCACCAATTCACACAGCCAAATTAGGTAATGTGAGTTGACCTCAAAGGGTCTACTCTTGGTTTATAGTATGTTTTCAAATGATATCCAGAATTGCTATACTAGTGGGGGGGAAGCCACCATGTGTGCATTTCTCATGGTACAGTCTGTACTAGAAAAAGTATGGGTTCATCCATGGTGAAGAAATCACATCCTTTTTCCACCCAAGCTGGCATTTGGTCAACCCACATCATCGTAACACCACATCTCCATCACAGGAGGGGAATCCTCAGTCAGGGAAGGACTAGACTCTCCTTAAACCCCCCTAACATAAATTGAGTAGAAAACAGAAATTCCTATTTTGTGCAAGAGAAAACGCATGCCAGATTTTCTAAGAAATTATTTTGGTTTTTAAAGAGCTGTTGGGAGAGACTCAACAGTGTGTGCGCACACATGCGCGTGAATGCACACACACATACTTTTTTTAGTACTCTTTGGCTCACTTGACCTTGTTTTTCATTTTTCATGTACTTTTTATATGCTAAGGTTGCCAAAGTTCAGAGTTTCCACCTTATGTACATTTTCCATAGTTAATTAAACTCTCTTTTCCCACATGACAAATGGGCCCTTCTCATGGAAAAGGCATGATTGCAAAAGAGGATCCAAGTCAAAGAGGGCATTCTTTATGATGCATAAAATATGAGGGGGTATAGTTTAAAGAGTGAATTATTTGCCCCAACATGAAGCAAAGAAGAATTTATGTATGCTCAACCCCAGGCAGTTTTCCATGTTTGCTTGCTCTGGGTCAGAAAAATAAAACCAGCTATCTGATCTTTTAACATTATATCTGTATTTAAATGAAAGCCAGCGTTGTGTAGAAGTTTGAGCATCAGACTAAGATTCAAATACCTGCTCAACTATAGAAACCCATTCAAAAGAAGGTCATGGCACATCCACTCCTTGAACAAATCTTGCCAAGACAACGCAATGAGCCTTAGAGTCACAATAAGTTGGAAATGACTTGATGGCAAACAACAAAAACTATATTTAACATGCTGACTTAGCAATGTTCTTCCTTTACAGTATTTTAGTCCCTCTGCCCATTTGTCATCATGCTGTACAACCTGTGTTGTTGAATATGTGCTGCTTACCTCTTCAGCATTCATGGAGGATCCATACCCTCATGGATAACAAAATCCATGGATGCTCAAGTCCCATGATATACAATGGCAGAGTAAAATTGTGTCCTTTATATAAAATTAGTGAAGAAAGTCTGGGGATTTGCAAAATGGCAGGAGGCAGGCTATGTCTATATATCCCATAGTGTCCAGCACAATATTTTCTTTTGGGGAATTTTTTAATTTGAATTGATGAATGCAGAACTTATGATGACACCTTTCCCATGTCTCCTGTACACCACATATGCTTTTCTTCTTTTGAAAAAAGAACAAAACTATCTGTTCTATTCTTGATCCTCAGATATGTGGTTCAAGTGGCTTCCTTTTTTATTTTTGTAGAATTCCAATATCTGTCTGTTCTTTTGTTGGTTGTCATTGTCCCTTGACCATGCAACCCAAAGTAGTTGTCCTACTGCATTTCACTTTCAGATTGTTGTCCTGCTACTATCATGCTATCCTGAGAGATATTAATAAGGAAACCATACAATAAGCTTCCTCTTTCATAAATTCATTCATATGTCACACAGTTGCAGCACTGTCATTGCTATGCTTCCGTCCTATGGGATGCTACGGTTTGGAGTATGGGGAAGCACTTTGGAGGTGAATTTTTAAAACCTCTCCCTAAACTGCCTATTCCAAGAACGATGACAGCTAAAGTGGAAGAATAGTGTTGCATTTCTGTAGTGTGAATGGATATCTCTGGTGCTGGTATATAAGTATTTCACTACTATGCCTTAAATAAATAAATAATCAATGTCAGCAGATGAAGAAGGAAGATCTGTACAATTTTCTCTTGAACCTTGCTCAACCATGTCTCCTGCGGGTTTCCGTCATGCCCAACCCAACTGCATCTGCACAGCACCACCAAGGACAGGGATAGAAATGCAATAAACAGCACTTCTATAGCTAAATAACTTTGATTCATGTAACCGTTTTAACACAGTACAGTCAACTCCTGGAGTTATAGTTGCCACTGCTATAGTTGGTTGTATGTGAGTCAATGCATCAAATTTTCTTTCATCCCTATGGTCTCCAAGCATCTGACCACTAAGGGCCCTTCCACACAGCCAGATATAACCCAGAATATCAAGGCAGATAATCCACAATATCTGCTTTGATCTGGCTTACCTGAGTTCACACTGCCAAATAATCCAGTTCAATGCAGATTTTCTATAGCTGTGAGGAAGGGGCCTAAAAGGACAGGCAAAGAAACTAAACTGTTTGGAAAAGTGACTGATATTACCACGGAAAATATGGGAATATTAACACCGCAAGAAAAAGCAAAATGAATTCAGTAGATTTTCATATGGTCTTATTAATATTTTGAAATATATTCATATTTTGACTCAGTGCTTTCTGGGGGTTTTTTTACAGTTGAAAACATTGATTGATTTAATCAGGACATCATGAGGACAAGGACTGATTGAATCAGGACATAACTCAACTTCCTGTTCCAGTTTAGTCTTAGGGTGAGTTTACATTGTCAATGTTGTAAGGAAATGCCACCACGCGGAGAGAAAATTCCAGTAACTATGACTATAGGCAGATTGCCTTGAAATGAAATTAGAATGTACATGTATAAAAAAAAAGCTGGGACCAATTTTCAGTTGAAATATTTCATGAAGTTATAATCAACTACAAATACATCCTGGAACTACAGAACCTTTTCTAATAGTGAAGAATATATCTACACTAGTAGGAAGAATGGTGGTGGTGATGGGAATGACCATTGTTGTTATAATAGCAATAGGTAATAGCAACAACAGCAATTACATAACCATAGCTATTGATAGGGTAACTTGAAGGTTTCTCATCCATGGGATTGCCATAAATCAAAGTCTTTATGATAGTTAACAACAATTACTCCAAAAAGATCAAGGTGGCATATCTAGTTCTCCTCTTCATTTGGAACTTCACAAATCCACCTGCGAGGTAGATTTCAATCCATGTCCCAGTCTCATCTTCTAACTACTACATCTCACCAATGCATTCAACTCTTGAGCACACTGGGGAGAAATTGCATCAGTCAGGTCTACTTCTAGAGATATTACTGAATATGCATTGGTAAAATGTGCCACACATAGAAGGTATGTTGTGATGGAGTCTTTGAGTAATGATACTACTAGGTGCATTAGAAGAGGAAGAAAGACTACTCGTGAGCAAGACTCCGATGAGGAGCAACAAAGGAAGTGGATCCGGGAAATACTTATGGAGCCTACTGATGATGATACATTTGAGGGCTTTGAGGGGGATGATGGGGTCGAGAATCAGGAGGATGGGATGACAAGTTCAGAGGATGAGGTAATGGACTGGACTAAGGTGCGGGAGATCCAGGACATCTGTAGAGAACCCACAAGTAGCGACACGTTTGAAGGTTGGCACAGTGGGGATCCAGCTGGGTCTTGGGGAATTATGGGTTTGGATAAAAGATGGACTGGGTGGAGGGATCGACAAGGGGCTTCAGCTGAAAGGAGGTCTGGTGGGGCGTTGTCTGATTCTAGTTCTGAGGAGGAATTGAGGCAACAGACTGCAGCTGCTAGCAGGGTGTTGGCTGATTCTAGTTCTGAGGATGATTTGTGAATAAAAGTGGGTTTGAGAAATGGATCACCTTTGCAGTCGGCAAAGTGTTGTTGGGTGTTCGTGTGTCCTTGTGAGCTGTTTGGGAAGACATGCTTTGGGAAGACTTCTGTGAACTTGCCGTGCTGCATTTTACGCTTTGACTCTGTGTATGACCTGGACTGGATTTCGTACTGCTGACTTCTCCTTCTCTAACCCAGATTGGACTCAACAACGTCAACATTGTGTTTGGGTGACTTTGACAGACGTCTTCGGGCCCCATCAATCCCTGCCTGCTGACGTCCTGCTGGGAATTGGAGTGCCTTCTTTGTTGTTTATAAAGTTTGTTTTTAAACCGGATTATACTCCAGTTTAATCCGGGTTATTTTCCAGGGTCTGGGGTTTTGTGTTGATTGCTCGGAATTCTGTGTTTCACACTGAAGATTAAGTGTTCTGAGCCTTTTGAGTTTGTTTTTGGGCTCCTTTTGGTTGTGAACTAATAAACTGTATTTTTACTAACATCTGGTCTGGC
Organism: Anolis carolinensis; assembly: GCF_035594765.1. Classification (NCBI taxonomy): domain Eukaryota; kingdom Metazoa; phylum Chordata; class Lepidosauria; order Squamata; family Anolidae; genus Anolis; species Anolis carolinensis. The sequence goes on from NC_085843.1 coordinate 268,341,015, forward strand.
GCTTTAAGGAGTCTGTGTTGCAACAAGGTATGTATTTCAACTGGATTTGAATGTCTGTTCCATGACATTCTCTGATATCAATGCAGAGCCATGTATAAATAACTGTGGAAGGATGATCTCACTTGTGCCATCTCTCAGCGATATTTCTATGTAAATGTAGCTTCCTAAGGGCTATTAGGAATACCAATAGAGTTTAGTCAACAGTATTGGTCTGAGATAAGAATTCAAATCTTATGTTAACAGGTAGAATCCAGCAAATTACAGAAATTTCCAGCCTTCGTTCCCAAATAAAAATAGAAAATGAGATGCCCTCATAAGGTACATCTACACTGTAGAATGAATGCAGTTTGACATCACTTTCATACCATGGAATCCTGGGGGATTTAGCTAGGCAGCACTCTGCCTAGCACTCTGGCAGAACTAAAATTCCTGTGCTTCCATAGCATTGAGCCATAGCAGACATAGTGGTATCAAACTGCATTAATTCTATACTGTAGATATGCCCTTAGAGTATTTTAATGAGAACAATTTGGACAACGGAGCATTATAGAGGACCTCACGACCTCTGAGGATGCCTGCCATAGATGTGAGTGAAACATCAGGAGAGAATGCTTCTGGAACATGGCCATACAGTCCAGAAAACTCACAGCAACCCAGTCATAGAATAATAGAGTTGGAAGAGACCTCCCAGGCCATCCAATCCAACCCCCTGCCAAGAAGCAGGAAAATCGCATTCAAAGCACCCTGACAGATGGCCATCCAGCCTCTGCTTAAAATCCTCAACTACACTCCAAGGCAGAGAGTTCCACTGCTGAACAGCTCTCACAGTTAGTTCTTCCTAATGTTCAGATGGAATCTCCTTTTCTGTAGTTTAAAGCCGTTGTTCCGTGTCCTAGTCTCCAGGGCAGCAGAAACAAGCTTGCTCCCTCCTCCCTATGACTTCCCCTCACATATTTATACATGGCTATCATGTCTCTTCTCAGCCTTCTCTTCTGCCCAGTTCTTTAAGCCGCTCCTCATAGGGCTTGTTCTCCAGGCCCTTGATCATTTTAGTCACCCTCCTCTGGACACATTCCAGCTTGTCAACATCTCCCTTAAATTGCGGTGCCCAGAATTGGACACAGTATTCCAGGTGTGATTCTGGCCATGAAAGCCTTCAACAACACATTACAGGTATTATTATTATTATTATTATTATTATTATTTTATTTTATTTTATTATGACACAGCAAACAAGATAGATATGCTGGATTTCATATCACAAAATCACAAGTCGAACACTTCCCAAGTGTCTAGGACTATGTGATGTATTTTTGGATGATGCGCGCAGATCCCAGTAGGGTGGCCTTTTGCGGTTGGCAGATCGTAATTTTGTCAATGTCTATTGTTTCCAAATGCCGGCTGATATCTTTTGGCATGGTACCCAGTGTGCCCATCACCACCGGGACCACCTGCACTGGTTTCTGCCAGAGTCTTTGAAGTTCAATCTTGAGGTTCTGATAGCAGCTGAGTTTTTCCTGTTGTTTTTCGTCAATGTGACTGTCACCTGGGATGGCAACATCAATTATCCAAACCTTTTTCTTTTCCACAACTGTGATGTCTGGTGTGTTGTGTTCCAGAACTTTGTCAGTCTGGATTCGGAAGTCCCACAGTATCTTTGCATGTTCATTTTCCAATACTTTTGCAGGTTTGTGATCCCACCAGTTCTTTGCTGCTGGGAGGTGGTACTTGAGGCATAAGTTCCAATGAATCATTTGGGCCACGTAGTTGTTATTATTATTTTATTATGATATTATTATTATTATTATTCTTTCATTGTTTGAAGCCTTGGAGAAGTTTCCAAGAGATCTACAAGGTAGGGAGGCATCCCCTTGGCACTAGATTAGATGTGAGGATAACAGCAGGCATGTTGGCTGGAGGTAAAGTAGGGACATTTTTGGGCAACATCACAGCTGTTCTCCTCTTGAGTCACTTCCTAAGCTAATGTGGTTTGGGGTGGGGGAAATCTATGTTTTTGGTGCAATAGTTCTCAGTAAAATTGAATATCTTTGAGAAGCTGGGACAAAAGGAAAATACACCCTGATTATCCAGCATCATGGATGACAAACTATAGTCCAGCAGAGTCAACAGTTATATGATTTTTCCAAGGTTTTGTCGAGATGGCAGTCACTTTTTCCCCTTAGAAACAAGAGGTCTGGCAGAATAATATCTAGCTGAATCACTTAAAACTTCCCACTTAGGAGTTCTCTATGCAGTTCGTATACACGCGAGTAGCCCTGCTAACCTTCAACGGGACCCGCTGCAGGAATAAGAGCTAATTCTCCGATTAAATGCTTTCTGGATCAGGTCCTTAATTACTTTTTTTTAAAAGCACACTACCCACCAACAGTTACCTAATTTAGCAGAATATATTAGCTCTGTGCTGTATAAATCATAATTAAAGCTGTTACCTTACCTATTATGCACTCAAGAAATGCCCCATTAAAGTTAAATAGTTTCTACAAGCAATTTTATGCGTTATATACGCAAACGTGTGCATGTATATACAGCGTGGTTTAGAATTAGTTTGCATGCTCTTTAAAGAACTATCTATTAAATCAAAATGGTGCAGAATTTCATTACCGCAAGGTTTTTTTAACTTCCCCAAAGCCCTGGTTGTCCCCTAGGAATGTATCTGCCCAGGGCCGCCTCTTTTATAATACAATTTATTGGTTGCAATCACAACTAAAGTATTTAAGCATTCGCAGAGCTTGTCATAAGTGTTTTTGTTATTTTCCATCAAATTCAAGCCTACACTTAATATAGTTAACTGTAGTCATTTCATTTTAGAACTTGAGAATCCAATTCTCAAGCATTTACAACAATATATAAATTCAGTTATTTTGGTATAGAGAATGTATGCTACTGGGGAAACCATATTTCAACAAGACGGGCAAGATGCTGAGGCCACAGAGAAGCTGCTTTAAAAGTAAGCTTTATTTCCAATAAAACTAGCCTGGTTTAAAAAAATATTTCCTTCTGGATTCTAAGATGGCCCTACCATATTATGGACATGCTTTAATGGATGTCAAATGTTCCCCTCGGCAGGGTTCCATCTGCAGCATTCATTGTACTTTTGTGACGTTTTCTGTAAATACCAAACAAATATTTATATAAATTACATAGTGGGGTTGCACTGTATTAAACCAAGGCATAGCAAAATATGTATTTAAATGAAATATTAAATTGAGTTAAATTCCTTTAAATGTCTTATCAAGTAACAAGGAAGGAGGGGATTGAAAAGAGGTCTTTGCATTTATAGGCTTGCTATTTGTTCAGAGATTTACCACTACAGTCTTGTAGCACTATATTCCACTTTAATTGCCATGGCAACGTCCTATACACTCTAGGGATTTATAGTTTAAGGCAGGGCACTTAGACTGCTCAGGATCCTATAGGATGGCAATTAAAGTGGAATCACAGTGCTATAATTTATTTATTTATCGTGTCAGAAGCAACCCAAGGGTATAGTTGTAATGTATTTAACAACACAAATAAAGTTAAAAACTTAAAATAATAAATGTCCCTTGACCACTTGGAGTACCTCTGGTGTTGCTATAAGAAGATCCTCCATTGTGCATGTGGAAGGGCTCAGGCTGCATTGTAATAGGTGGTCTGTGATTTGCTCTTCTCCACACTCGCATGCCACGGACTCCACTTTGTGGCCCCATTTCTTAAGGTTAGCTCTGCGTCTCGTGGCACCAGAGCACAGTCTGTCCAGTGTCTTCCAAGTTGCACAGTCTTTTGTGTGCCCAGAGGGGAGTCTCTTATCCGGCGTCAGCCACTGATTAAGGTTCCAGATTTTAGCCTGCCACTTTTGGACTCTCGCTTGCTGAGGTGTTCCTGTGAGTAAATCTGTAGATCTTAGAAAACTATTACTTAGTTCAAGGCATTATGAACAGGGGATAGGCTGGAGATGTCATTGCCTTGGTCCTTTCATTGTTGGCTGCTACTTCCCGGCGGATCTCAGATGGTGCAATACTGGCTAAACAGTATAATTTTTCCAGTCCAGGGTAACTCGCACGTATTTTGGTATGCTGCAATGCTCCAGTGGGATTCCTTCCCAGGTAATCCTCAGAGCTTGAGATGCTCGTCTGTTCTTAAGGTGAAAAGCACATGTCTGTGTTTTAGATAGATTAAGAATCAGCTGGTTTTCCCTGTAATAGGCAGCGAGAGCACCTAAAGCTTCGGAGAGCTTCTGTTTAACCATTTTAAATCTCCCTTCTTGGGCGGTGATGGCACGATCGTCAGCATATATGAAACTCTCTGTGCCTTCTGGCAGTGGCCAATCATTTGTGTAAATGTTAAACACTGATAGAGCAAGCACACTCCCCTGAGACATGCCGTTCTTCTGTTTTGGCCATCTGCTTCTCTGGCCCTGGAATTCAACAAAAAGCTCCTGTTTTGTAGCAGATTTCCTATGAAGCATTTGAGGTGGTAGTTCTTTGTGATATTATAAGTTTTTCTCAGGAGAAGGTGATGATTTACAGTGTCATAAGCTGTTGACAGGTCTATGAAGACAGCTCCTGTAATCTGCTGCCTTTCAAAACCATCTTCTATGTGCTGAGTCAGGCTCAACACTTGTGATGTACTTTTGCCTTTCCTGAAGCCAGCTTGCTGTGGATCTATTTTTTTCCCATAATTCTATGCAGAACTTTGCAAAGATGGCACAACAAGGAGATTGGTCTATAGCTTTATGGATCATTATGGTCTTTGCCTGGCTATAATTGCGTTGTGTGACAAAACACCTAAAACTGGATCTACACTGCCCTGTGTCCCAGGATCTGATCCCAGATTATCTGCTATCTCAGATTATCTGGCAGTGTAGACTCACATAATTCAGTTCAAAGCAGACAATCTGGGATCAGATCCTGGGATATAGGGCAGTGTAGATCCAACATAAGTTGCTGGATTTGGACCTAGAATTAAAATCTTTGGCTCCATCTAGCCTTGCATTAGAAGCAACTCATCCAAGCAAGATTTGAAGATGGCATTCCCATGAGGTAAAACCAGGACAAAACAGGTAGAGCCACTTGCTGGGACTGCTATCAGACTATGGCAATTAAACCCTAGTCAGTAGCAATAATGGGGACATACAGATTTAGGCTGGATCTACACTGCCATATAAGGCAGTTTGAAGTGCATCAATGTAGACCAGTGGTTTCCAACCTTTGGTCCTTCAGTTGTTTTGGGCTTCAACTCCCAGAAATCCCAGACAATTTACCAGCTGTAAGGACTTACGGGAGCTGAAGTCCAAAACACCTGAAGGACCAGAGGTTGGGAATCACTGGTGTAGACCCATATCATGTAGTTCAATACAGTTCAAATTAACCATAAAAGGCACTTCCAGCCTTAGAAGATTTACTTTTACCTCTTAGGCTATGGTTTCTGGACCAAAGATTGTATGCAGCCCCCATTCAGGTAGTATATGCAAAAGTTGTGGAGCAATCAAGAATCTTTTAATCTGGCTCAGTTTTTTATTTCTTTTTCTTTCAGCAGCCTGATGACATTTAGATGGCAAATTCTCCAACTGTTGATGCAGTCTACTAAGCTGCCTCCCACCCTTTAAAAAATTAAAGGGGCGCTTTTCAACAGCCTGGCCTTGGGCCTGCAATTTCCATAATATGGCTTGGGTTTTGATGATGAAGCTGGCACTGAAGAAAAACATATTATTCAAATATGAGTCTTAATGTGATGCATGTGCTTTGATTGCGGAATGAAAGAAGGTTATTAAGTGGTCTGCCAAGACCTCCAGCTTCAAGTGGTCCATTGGAGCAAAAGTCTGAGAACCACAAGATTAGATCAATCACTCCCGATTGGGAAACACAATGGAATTATATGCTGTCATAGGAAGCCTGCCCAGAATCTCACAGAATCCTTGAATTATTCAATTAACATTTCTGAAAACACACAGTTCTCTTGTCTCACTTAGCAGCCTCTATGATGATTGCCCTGTATTGAAAATATAGGTTCAGCTCCAAACTTAGCAGCTAAATTTCCTCGTTTGACTATTAATGTTTTCTTCTCTGTTTTTAATTTTTAAACAGCTGTGTATCTACATAAACAGCAGTTTTTCCTGGCATCCTTGACACATCAAACCAAATATATTTTCCAATATTAAACCTCTACATTCCACTCTATCATTATAGTTCTGAATAAGTTACAAGTTCACAGAACTGGCCGTTTAATAGTAAAGCATGATCTTTTTATATATATAGCATGCTTTATTAATACAAAGCCACCCTCTTCTAAAACATTAACACATTACACTTTCAAGTACAGTATATCGGATTGCAGGAGTTTTAAAGTTGCCAAGACAAATGGAAGGTTTTCTGCCAGCTTCTTTTTTTCTTTCCCCCAGGGGGGATTACATTTCTTACTAAACTTGTGGCAATGAACATAAAATATAATAATAATTGGTTAACATTCCTATCATGGCTTTTTGTTCTAGTCCTTAAAGCAGCAGAAAACAGGAGTTAAAGAGGCTTTCTGAATCTGAATCCGGATGGCAAAAGATGTTAGTTGATTTTCTGAGACGCTTTTTAAATAAGAAAAGGTTACGGCAGAGTCTGCAAAAGACAGATCAACTTAAGCAGGAGGAAAGAAAAGGGGCTCTACAAGCAATCAAACTGAAATGCCAGAGCAGAGGGCAAAGGGATATGGAAACTGAGAAGATAGACTTCCAAGTCCTTTCCTGAAAGTGCTTGGATTTTGAGGAGAGTCCAACCCCGGCTGACAAAAGTGTCTTTGTATTGCGACACTGGGGAGAATGAAGGAGTGCTCAGGAAACCCAATGAAAACAGGCCAAGCCTTGTACATTTAGACCCCATGGAGAATTTGGAATCATAGGAGCTGCAGACAAGCGCAGTTTATGTGATGCCAAATTAAAGACCACCAAATATGGACAGCATCAGAGCAATGGCAGGTCAGATGAACTCGCCACATTCAGGGGAACACTTTGTCTTGCATTTCAAATCGCTCTCCTTGCCTACAATGTGGGCTTATGAAATGCTGGAGGTGGGGAGGGGCAGGAGGAGGGGGAGCTACGGCCAAGAGGTCTTCATAGCATTACTGACTTCAAAGTTTGCGGACTCTCGGCGAAAAGAAACGATACTTTAAAAGGTCTTCTTTTTCATTCCTTTTCAAACATGAGATTTCTTTGAAATCCCTACCTAATGTATAAATAAAGGAGTCTTAAGAAGTTTGTTCAGGCACTTATAGATCAAGTTGGAAAGAGGAAAAATATATTAGCTGTTGGCTGCCTTTCTGTATTGCAATTGCAGATTTGTAATCTAGAGTTATGGCTCTGTAGCTACTTGGTATTCACTAACGCTAGGTAAGGCTTTATCACACAGCAATCATGTTGTGCGAGCAAGTGGAAACATAGTGATATGGAAACAATTACTTTCACACTCCTCTCCAGTAGCACTATGGTGCCACTTTGGTGATGCACACTGCCTCAATTGATCCTGCCTTCCCACTCATGTCTTGCTACAGAGTGAATTTTCCTTCTTTTGATGCTGCAATTGTGCAACTTCAGTACTTTTCAGAAATGGAGACTGCTGGAATAATTGCACCATTGCCACGTGCTGGTGAGCCCCTCTACATGGTAGCGCATGTTTCCCAGAGGGTTCGTCAATTCTTAGTCTCGATACATTTTTAAGCCCTACACAAAATAAAGGCTTTGGTTTCTTTTATGCCATTCAGCAGGACAACATATTAAATCATCATATATTCTTATGGTCAACGTTCATAGGTCCATCCAGATACTTTAGGAGACTTCCAGTGGTCTCCCATCCAAACCACTCTCATCAGATCTGTGCTTGCCTGGCTTGAACATCACAGTGCACGAAGCCATTGCTTTTTGGGATTCCAGCTACCAGAATCCCTCAAGTAGTATGACTACTGGCCGGAGTGGTTGGACAATTGGGAGAGCTGTAGATTGACATAGTGGTTTGAATGATAGACTACAATTCCAGAATCCAAGCCAAGTCACATTCTCTCACCTTCAAAGGAACAAATCTAGCCAAGAAAACCCCATTGCAGGTTTACCTTAGGGTCACTATGAGTTGGAAATGACCTGATGGAATCAGTTTGGAACAACATATATTATAATATATTATAGGCCCGGGCTGTGGCACAGGCTGGAGAGCAAGCCAGCTGCAACCAGCTGCAATGAATCACTCTGACCAGGAGGTCATGAGTTCGAGGCCCGCTCGGAGCCTGTGTTTGTCTTGTCTTTGTTCTATGTTAAAAAGGCTTTGAATGTTTACCTATATGTGTAATGTGATCTGCCCTGAGTCCCCTTTGGGGTGAGAGGGGCGGAATATAAATGCTGTAAATAAATAAAAATAAATAAATATATTGTATACGCATGTAATATTAATAATATTATGATGTAATACAATGTAATAATATAATTCATTATTATAATTGTATATTTATATTACATGCAATATTACTAATAATAATGCAATATAGTCGTTTAATATAATATATTGTATGTATATAGAGCGGCTGCTGTTAGCTCCAGCTTCTGCCAACCTAGCAGTTCGAAAACATGCCAATGTGAGTAGATCAATAAGTACTGCTCCGGCGCGAAGGTAACGGCGCTCCATGCAGTCATGCCGGCCACATGACCTTGGAGGTGTCTACGGACAATGCCGGCTCTTCAGCTTAGAAATGGAGATGAGCACCAACCCCCAGAGTCAGGCATGACTGGACTTAACAGGGGAAACCCTTTACCTTTACTATATATACTTGTAAACTGTCCTGAGTCCCCTTCGGGGTGAGAAGGGCGGGATATAAATGTTGCAAATAAATATTCCAAAAACAATAACTTTACAAAGCTCTAAGTTATTTGTTGTTCCTAAGCCACCTTCTGGACCCTCTTCATTTCCATGTTTAACATCTCTTATTTTATCCTTCCCCTTTAGTGATTGTGCTTATGTTCTACCAAACAAAAGAAATGAGAGGTCTGGTGATTTGAAAATTATGCAAGAGCTCTATTACCCAGCTAAAGGATTGCCAAGTGGCCTCTATGATCTTCAGTCAGTGGGAACAGCATCTATGGTTCTCCCTAGCTCTCTCGATTGACTATGCAGCAAAACACAACAAACCACAAAGTCTATGAGCCTTTTTGAAGCCATTTCCAAAGCATAAAATAGAGTAAGCATGCTTTCAAACCTTCACTGGCTTCTTCTTCTTCAGGAAAATATATTAAAACTCATACAGGAGAAATTGTAAATGATGTTAAAGTCACAAGCCTACAAAATGTCCGTGATGTTGTCAATTAAGATGGAACTGAAGGGTTTTGGTGCTAGCAGAGGCCGCCCTTCCTTATTGGCCTTGTGAGAACAAGAGACAAAGAGCAATAAGACAGGTAATAAAATTTCAATTCTATTAGCAACAGACTGTTTTATGTTGGGATGTATGTGTGTGTGTGCCTTTAAGTCACCTCTCGATTTATGGCAGCCTTGTGGATTTCACAGGGCTTTCTTAGGCAAGGAGTACTCCGATGTGGTTTTGCCAGTTCCCTCCTCTAAAATATGGTCCACAGCATCTGGTATTCACTGGTGGTCTCCCATCCAAATACTAGCCAGGTATGTTCCTACTTAGCTTCCAAGATCAGATTGGTTCAGGTGATCTAATCTTAGGGTACCATATAATTGTTATATATTTGAACTCATATCGATAAAATATCCCTGTAGTTAGGTATAATCACAGAAACATTTTTCATAAGTCCAGCTTACAAGTAGTGTATCAAGTGCTTTGATTTTGTGCTTTGACTGCATGTTCTTGCATGGCAGGGTGTTGGACTAGGTGGCTCTTGTAGTCTCTTCCAGTTCTATACCTATGAGATTAAAACTCTAATTTACTTTTTGAACCTCCTAAGGCAAATGCACTGCAGATCTGTCATTATTTCTCCATTACAATGATGCTTCAAATGATGCAGTTTCATCTGCATGCTCTATAAGCAAGCACTGTTGTTTTGTTGCTGATTTTGCCAGGTATTTTTTAGGAGAGAACTTCCATATCACCTGTTACCTGATCAGAGGATCAAACATATGAACTTCTGTGATGTTAAGTATACATTATACCACCTACCAACAGTTTCCCCTTTGCAAATAGAGTCTCTCACATGTATTCATATGCTTCAACTCCACCGCACATTTTCAAAAACTTCTCCTTCTCTCTGCATTCCTCCCCTTGACCATGTGCCTCTTATTTATTGCAGTAGGCTCTATAAATAAGATGTTGCTGTTTTTTTATGAGAAAACAGATCAGAGGTTACTGTGTGGACTAAAAAGAAGTGGGTACATTTCTTTGGGCTATAAATACAAGGCACAATCTTTACCATTATATGGCACTACATTAATAAAGAAATTAATAATATCAGGATCCAACGCTTGCACTCTCAATTGAGACACAAAGAATGTATTTGTTTGTTTATTACATTTTTGTATTACCTGGTCATCAAAGCTGTCTGGTCGATGCATAGCATAAAGTTTAAAGTCATACTTCAGTAATACAATAAAATAATAAAACATACAAAGAACACTGAAAAGGTTTTAAAACATTAGCAAAATAAAACCAGGTACAATCTAAGTAAAACAGCTGGAGTGAAAGATCTCAAATGCGCCAAAGTTTTTCTATAAGACCAGGATGATTAAATAGCTTAGGAGAATAGAAAGCTGTTGGTACCTATAGCGTATCTCTTTCTTGTCCAACTATTCAAAACATTAAAATGACACAAAATTTTAAAAAAAAACATAAATAAAACAAATGGAATTCGTATCAGGTAGAAATGTGATGGTGTGTGTTACAGAAAATCAATCTGATATTTGAAATAATCAGTGACACTGAATATTCTTGAAGCACATTTCAAGCATTCCAAGTGCATTAGCTCAGTAACCCTTACAACAGACCTGCAATGTTGTTCATTATTTTCATAATTACTTTGTTGTGTGCCTTCGAGTCAATTCTGACTTATTGAGACCCCATCACAGTGTTTTCCTGACAAGTTTTTTTCCCATTGCCTTCTTGACTTCCCCAAGGTCACTTGAGTTTCCTGGAGTCCAAATCTCACATCCAAACAATTATGCCATGCTGGCCACACAATTTATTTTACAAATTGAGTAAGCTGAGTGAGATCTGAATGAAGGACATCCCTAAATCTGTTACCTGCTACACCAAGACAAACTTGCCACAAAAACCTGTCAACAAAATTGATCACAGCCTGTACTTTGCTCAACCTCTTCAGGGATGAGGTTCAGCACTTGGGACAGTTCCTTTAAAGTATGGACCAATGACTGATACAGGCCCCATCTATACTGGGACTGTTTGAACTGCATTATAATGGTTTGGGTAGATTCATACAATGCAGATTGAATTGCATTGGTTATATGAGTTTACACTGTCATATAATCCAGTTCAATGCAGTTAATCTGCATTCTGAAATTGCATTACATTCCACAGACTAACTAATCCACTGATATGGAAGACACCAGCTACAATGTTACTTGCTTGGGATGCCATGGCTTAGATGGGCTCACAACTCTCACCTGTAGCCTGACTTCTCAACATGCAGAGAATCACAGTAAAGTATTAGCTGATAATATTATCAGGTAATGGCTCAGCAATCACATGCTTTAAGGAAATGGTGTCTGTCTGCACTTAGACTCCTCCAGATGAACTGAACGACAAGAAAAAACATCTGATACCAAATGCAGGCTTATGACTCCAATATTGTCACTTTACTTTTCTTTGGTATGATATTTTAATCATCTTTTGCCTGATGAAGAAGCCAATGGAATTTTGAAAGCTTGCATTCAGTTTTAGGTGCACTTTGGTTGGCCAATAAAGTTATCACTCTTTTGTGAATTTATTTTATCTTAGCAGACACAAAGGAGGACATAGTATAGTACAACCTCATTATCCATGTGGCCGGTAGCTGTGGTTTCATTTATTCAAATCCAATGAAATATGTCCTCAAGGCATTTTCAGGGTCTTTCAGTATAACTCTATGATATTCTTGGGCTAGAAAACTTCCATTTCAATAGGGTGCACTAAAATCTGAAGTTCCACAGTGACATTCCCCAAGGATATAGGAGTCATCCTGTGGGAGGCATTCCTCCATATATTCTCTATGCATGCACCCAAGAGCCCTTTTATGGCAGAGGTAGGTTGCTGTACAAGGAGGACCACTGGAGGACAGACTATTCACATCTTCAATCTCCACTGAGCCATGACATTCTTTTGGTCCAAACTTTCTTTCAAGTGAACTACCTTGCAGAGTTATTGTGAGGATAAAATAAGAAGGCAGAAAGGTAAATGTATCATCTGAAGTTCATTAATGAAAGCAATATAAAAAAATTTTAATTATATTTTATTCTTTCACCAATGAGCCCAAGAAGATCCATATGCTTTTTCTCCTCCTTATATTATCCTCATAACAATCCTGCGAAGTATATTGAACAGCGTTACTTTAAAATATTTTTCCATATTAACACTTTTTTTCTCTTTTAAAGAATTATGCATGGTCTTTATAGGTGCCAAATCTATTTGGAAATGAATAGATTGTCAATTACAGGATGGCATGGTTTGAAAATTGAAATATGCGTATTTAAGAATATCTCTCATGCACATTGTTGGCATATCACTTGCACACAATAACATACAAACACATTTTTGTAATGTCCAATTTGCCATCTCGGTTTTCAAACATTATCAAACATAAATTTCCCTGGCTTAATTGATTAACATGTCATCCCTTTATACAAAGGGAAATATGCTTGAATATGTAACATACTGAAGGTCTAGGAGTTCACTGCAACTAAGAATCCCACAGCATCTCCATCATAAACTATATTTGTTCAAGAGCCTGTTATTTGGATGTGTTTAAATCCCACTGGGTTCAAATTGGGCACGAACATGCTTAGACTGGAAGCACAACGGGTCATTTTCCCCTCTCCTCCAACTGCTTTTAATACATTTGTTTGCAAAACACAGAAAGTTCTCAAAGACTCCAGGTGCGAGAGAGATATAACTGCATAATGGAAATGGCCAAATTTTTGTGAAAAGGAGTAAAAAAAAAATGCTGAATAATGAGCATAAAATTCCATTTATTTAGAGCAGCAGCCAAGTTATTTCAGTTGAAAAAAATGACCATGCTAGCTACTGAGTCAAATTGTATGGTACAGTAAGTTAAAACAATCAGTTCTACCACATTCATGATGAGCCATATTCAGAAAGTCATAAGCTTTTGATAACATCCAACCTTGCACAAATGGAAAATTATCTCATGTATTGAGTGAAACAATTTATCTTCTCACATGTCCCATAGGGTTGCTAGACTGAAAACTGGAAATAACTCTTGTATATTTAATAGTTGTATAGAAGACAAAGTTTCAGCAGGTGTGGCTTATCATGCAACTAGGTAGCAAACTGGACTTGCAGAGATATGTGGAAGTGACTTTGGGACATCTGAGCAGGAAGATGTTGTACATATTTAATGCTTTGGAATCAGCTCCATCCAATTCAGTGGAACTTGACAATTTGCTCTGATTCACATCTTGCCAATTCTAAAAGAATGTCACCCATGACCAACTCACTTTTGAGCTCAATTCAAGGTACTAGATTCTACTGTTAAGACCCAGGACTCAAATCCTTAAGGGAGCCACATCTAAGAAATCAACCACTCTTGTCTCCAAATCCATTTGCTGAAGTCCTTCTCCTTGTAGGGTTAGCAGTGAAATGGGGATAGGACTCTTGAACCTTTAACAGTTATACAGATGAGGGATTTCATCAGGTGTAGCCTGTCATGGAATGAAGGTAGTTGTTCAACAACATCTAGAGAACCATCCATCCCCCCATATCAGGTTTAAACGAACCCTGGATAGTATGTCACTACTTTTCTCTCCATGTTGTTGTTGTTGATGGGATAGGACTGAGAAAAAGAGGGTCTCTATGGACTCCCAAAGCTCATAGTAACATTTACCATGGGTGCCTTCTCATCCTTAGGACTTCATCCCATGAGTGAGGAGAAAGCAGATAAAAGTAGAGGGAACCATCTTACCCCATTCCCTCTAGTTTTTCCCTGTCTTCTGGGATGGCCATCCATCCTATATCCTTACTGCATCAGTGTCCATTTTCCCTGTTGTCCCCTGCTTTTCTCCTTTTGAAGTTGGGTAACATGGAAATGGAGCTCTACAGAGTCCCACCGTAAGTGGCCTTATGTTATGTAATGGTCTCCATGGGACTCTGTTTCTGAAGCGCATAGAAATTGAGCCCTAAACCCATGGGATTAAGTCCATAGTTCATTTTTCTGAATTGCTACATAAAGTCAGATGGTTATATTCCAGATAGTTGAATAGCTACCATTAACCATGATGGAGAAACTTTGCATCCTGACATAGGATAACCCAACACACAATGGCCAGGATCCTGTTGGTTAGACCCAATTAGAGTAGACCCATTCAATTAACTGCTGACCTTTGAGTCAACACATACATGAATCGAATGGGTTCAATGAATCTATTTTAATCAAAACTGAAAGAGTATTTTGGCCCCAGACTCTCCCACTTAACCTGACTAGCTTTACTATGAGGCAGTTGCTTCATATGCAAAGAGCAGAGGACTAGAAAGCAGCAATAAGGTAGCTCATCAGTGGCTTGTGATCTGCCCTTTGCTCCCTAAGGCTTTAAAGCTCAGAGGAAGAGGCTATCCTGTTTTCAGAGTGGATTGAAACTCAACTGCTGGTCTGGCCAGCATAGGTGGCAGTTCTAGCTTGTTCTATGCTTCCAGCAATAAAATGGCTTTGGACATCCCAGAAAAGATGTATGAGCGCATGTGACATTTCTATTGTACTGAGGTCACTACAGTCCACAAGTAGCAGCAGCAAATAGTGCTCTTTGAACCTTTTATTGGGCGGTTTGTGTGATTTCTAGCCTGACTTTTGATCCAAAAGAATACCTAATTACATTAGGGTTGCTTCTACCTCTCTGAAAAATAGCAGAAGAAGGGGTCATAATTTAGTTGTGGAGTGACTTGCTTTGCAATCTAGAAAGGTCCATGTTCAATCCTGGGCACTTGAACTAGGATGGATGCAGGGACAGAAGGAAGAAAAAATAAAGTATCTGGTGATGAGAACAATTGAAGGACCACAACCAAACAAAGCAGACAAATCAGATGTGAAAGGCATCTACATTCCTGGATTGATCTTTGAGCAGTTTCTGGAACATGACTCCAAGGCTCTCTCTTTTTAATACAAAGTGAGAAATACTGACTTTTTAAAAAGACTTTTAGACAGAGAAAATTATAAATTAAATCCAATTAACTGGACCCCTGCATTTATGGGGGTAAATTACCGGCCAAACAGCAATTATGTAAAACCACAGATACAATCAAATGCTATTAAATTCCTTTATTTTTGGTTCCAGCACAGCACAGGGCCTAGGGATTCCGAGAGAGGTATGCTCTCTAGTAATTTGCTAGACCTCCCATGCAACTCTGTAGAAATTTTTGAGGGAAGTATACCATAGAATTGTCTGGAGGACCTAGCAAATTTCTAGAGATACCCTTTTACTCTTAGACACAAAATGATGGTTACAAGGGTCTTACATCATGCAATGTAAGAGTGGGATGGCAACTAAATTATTATTCAAACATAATTTGAATTATAATTCCAACATAGCTACATCCTTTGCTGTGACTGGCAATGCCACTCAGCATAATAATCTCAAGATTAAACAAGGGGAAAAGCTGGACATAATACAGGGCTGCCATTTTCGTAAGCAGAGCCATGCTTTGATGTGACCAGTTCCTCCCTAAAATTGTGTTCTCTCACAACACCTGGATTTTCTCCATATAAAATGGCACCCTGCCTTTGGTTAAAGCAAAATATTGTTTTCCAACACCTGGGTGTCTCATATCATAAAATGAATGATTGCAACGTATTTTTAAACAATCAGATCCCTACATATATATTCCACGTAAAACCAGCCCCACCTCACCACAAACGGTGGGCCCTTTTCTTCCGTCTTCCTTTGAAAACATGAATTGTATTTTATAATGTGCAGCCCGCTCTCTGGCAAATCTCCATTCCTTTCGACCTGACAGACTGTTTGTCAGTTAAACTCCCCTTGTCATGTATCCCTACCACGGCCAACTCATGCACGGAGACCTTCACTTTTACAGCTACCACTTGCACCCTCTGCAACCTTTGTCATTGATCACTGATCCAATCCAGTGCCCACATGTTCTTCAAGTGCCTACACAAGTAATGAGGTACTTGTGGTGTAAAATTAAACTGTCAACTGTCAGCGATTGATAACCACAGCGAGAGCTGACCTAGAACACCTGCAGTAGCGGCCAAGACAGGTGTGACACGTTTGATCACTGAGGCCTACCAGTCAGCCTGACCCAACAGTGTCCCTTTCATGGATTTTTACTGATGACAAGAGATGGTGGATGGATTTCAGAGCTGGTTCTGAAAGGTGCCAGGCACAGATTGCTGCAAATCATGGAATGTGTCTGATCAGCAGCAGGCAAAGAGCGAGGAGGGGGAACAAAAACTCTGAGATCTCATGCATTAGACACAGAGCTCGCCCGAAGGTGTTTCCCCATTTGGGGCAGAATGGGACCTTCTCTCAAATCCGTATACCAAAGTTGACTGGGTTGGCATACAGGCTGCCTTAATTTTGAGCAGAACTTGGGAAAGTAACTTTTCAGACTATAGCTCCCAAAATCTACCTGGCAACTTGACCAATTTAAAGTTGCCTGAGTGAAAATTGGAGAGGATTGATGTACCTTTGATGGTTGTGTAAAATTTCAGCCAGTGTTGCTACTTATCCCGTTGTGTTTTAAGCAACATCTCGTATCATAAACCTTCCCGATCCCTTCGATCATCAGGGGAGGCTCTCCTGTCACCACTGCCAATATCTCAGGCCCGCCTTGTGGGAACAAGGGAGAGGGCCTTCTCTGCTGTGGCCCCCCGACTGTGGAACTCACTGCCCATTGAGATTAGGCAAGCCCCCACATTAGTAGCCTTCAAGAAAGACCTGAAAACATGGCTCTTCCGTTGTGCTTTTGGAGAGTAACTACTATATACTTCTTCTCTGTTGCTCCCCTCCAATATCTATCCTCTAGACTACACCACTATCTTATGACCCTGTTCTTTGTGGCTTTTATTCTCATTTCTTTCTCACCCCGTGTTTTAACTTAGTGTTCATGTGGCCCGCTCTTGTTTTATTGTTCCCTTGATTCTGCATTGTTATGTATATTATTATCTATTGTATTGTTTAATGTGTTATGATGTGTTGTTCTTTTATATTTTGTTATATTGTATTGTTCTGGGCATAGCCCCATGTAAGCCGCCCCGAGTCCCCGTCAGGGAGATGGTGGCGGGGTATAAATAAAGTATTATTATTATTATTATTATCATCATCATCATCATCATCATCATCATCTCCTGAAATTCCCTCTACCACACAGCCAATGAAGGAAAAGGAATCCCCTCCGATTTTTAATCTGGTGGTAAATCTGCCTGATGAGGACACTACTTCTGTTTGCCTAATGCCAAGGCTAGCCCTGATTGGACATTTGTTTCTACCTGCAGACCACCAATCACAGAGCTAACAACGTTCTGCTAAAAAAGAAGGAAATGACTCAATATTTTTCCCCCTAACCTCAGCCCAACAAGGAGAGCAGCAGATGTGGATAGAAAAAGGGGAGAAAAGAAGAAGATATTAGGAAGGTTATCCTCATCTGGATGAGAGTTGTCCACATCTGGAAGAAAAAAGGAGCAATGGGTGCATTTCATGTCCTTTGATTCACTATTAAGGCTCATGTCACTGTAAGTAGACTTATGTCTATGACAGCGGTTCTCAACCTGTGGGTCCCAGATGTTTTGGCCTTCAGCTCCCAGAAATCCTAACAGCTGGTAAACTGGCTGGGATTTCTGGGACTTGTAGGCCAAAACACCTGGGGACCCACAGGTTGAGAACCACTGGTCTATGGGAATTAGAAGTGGGCAGTTCCATAATGTTTGTATGCAGTAAGGGATTGCTCCTTACTATGGAAAGGAGCCAGCAAAGTGACCAATTGTATATCAGGCCACCAGCAAGGAAATGCCAATGCACATTGGTAGAGCCTGGTGTTCACTGAGAATGCAAATGCAAATGTCATGTTATGTCACCTTGCCATTCACTAAGAGGGGTTTTTTTAGCCCCCTGTTACATAGCTAAGTTTGAGTAATGCTATATAACAATGTTGATAGAAAATTTTAGCCAATCACAAAATATAGAGCTTGGCAAATTTACTTTTTGCTTGGGCTATGCGTATAAAAAGGTCAAACTCAAAATCTTCTTCACAGTTTCAATAGGACTATAAACTGTGTGCAATTTAGATTAGTCAAAGTTTTAGTTTAATAGAGCAGATTTGTATTTTTAAAAATCAATACTGAAAGATACACTTGTTTTCCTTTTAAAAAATTGGACTGTGGTCTATAACTGAAAATAAAAATACAAATCTTTTAACTGGCATGTGAGCAGTAGTGTTTGATATGAGGAAAATGTATTTTCTCAGTGATCATTTAAAGGATACATGTATTGCGAATTTAATAAAAACCAATTCAATTTGAACTTAGTTTATTAAAAACCAGATAACTCAACTAAAGTATTTAATCGGCATACAGGCTTGGTATTAATCATGAGCCACTACTAGGCTGTAATCGCCAAATGTTCTTTCTTTTCTCAGAGCTCACTTTCCCATTCTCATTCTCCCCACATTCATTCACACACACAGACTCCATGCTTCTTCCAGGCTCCCAACGTCTTCTCTCCCGCTAGCTACTTTCTTTCCCATTCATCAGAATTGTCACCCCTTGTGTCAGTATTTTTGGTGAAATGTGCCAACTCTCACCTGGGGCCTCAGTCTCTTCATGCGTGTGAGTTCAAGAGGAAACAAACATCAATACTTATATTTTTATAGCTCCAAGCCTCTGGTTGTGCTTCTGTTTTACAAAGGGCAGCATAGCAACCAGCATTTCCCTGGCACGACTTAACTAAACGGACTTGCATTTCTAGAGAGGACCGATCAAAAGCTTTCTCCTTGTTTTGCTTTGTTGTGAATCCTAGCCATAGAAAAGAGGGAGGCAGGAATTCTCCCCTAGATAACCACCATTCCATTTGGCCAGAGGTTCTGTGAAATCAGTGCACAGATGCTTCAAGTTTTATGTGCAGAGTTTATTCTGTGTACACTCTGTCATTCCATGGTGTGAAGAGGAGCCGGAGTACACACTCCATAGGATCCAACATCCAAACAATATTTTTTGCTCAAAATAAAAAAAAAGTTAGCTCATGGCTGAGAAGATGTGTGAACACAGAGAACTGAAGTGGAGATAAACCTTTTAAGACTGAGGAGTGGAGGTAGCTCTTTGAAGACTGAAGGGTGCATCTTCATTGTAGAATTAACACAGTTTAATATCATTTTAACTGCCATGGCTCAATGCTTTAGAATCCTGGGAGTTATAGCTTGGTGAGACACCAGCACTCTTTGGCAGAGAAAGCTACCAATCTTACAAAACTATAGCTCTCATGATTTCATAGGATTAAGCCATTATATTTAACTGGCATTAATTCTACAGCATAGCTGCAGCTTAAACTCAACCTATTTTGCTAATGAGGTTCAGCACCTTGGATGGCTCCTTTACAAATCAGACTAAAATGCAGAGTAATGTCAACACTTCACTGACAGATTTTCATAGGTAAAGGTAAAGGTTTTCCCCTGACGTTAAGTCTAGTCATGTCCGACTCTGGAGATTGGTGCTCACCTTCATTTCTAAGCCGAAGAGCCGGCGTTGTCCGTAGACACCTCCAAGGTCATGTGGCCAGCATGACTGCATGGAGCGCTGTCACCTTCCCACCGGAGCAATACCTATTGATCTACTCACATTTGCATGTTTTCAAACTGCAAGGTTGGCAGAAGCTGGGGTTAACAGCGGGTGCTCACTCCACTCCCCAGATTCGAATCTGCAACCTTGCGATCTGCAAGTTCAGCAGCTCAGCGCTTTAACACGCTGTGCCACCGGGGGCCCAAATTTTCATACCCTACCAGGAATGGTGTTGGGTGGCATCTGTGTCAATATAAACAGGTAAAATCTACTTGGGTGGCAGAATGTTCTTGTTGTAGAATGTAAATTTTAATAACATAAAGGCCAAGATCCTGCACTAAGAGATTTATATGTATATGTCACCATGTTTCTGCCAAAGCTCAATTTGGCAGATCCTGCAAGATTGTTAGAAATCAGGGAGAGGGGTGAACAGCGCCATAGCCAGTTATTTTCTTGAAGTTGGAAGCACTATAAGAACATCATCCTCTGAACTAGAAAGGACCCATGCCACAGTGCACCCAGCTATAGGATGCCTGTCTCAATGGATCTTGCTAAAAAAAATAGCTGTTCATCCCCTAGCTCCCTGGCAACATGGATATGAACATGAACTATTTACAAGGTGAGTTCGGTGGGGATTTGGGTCACTTAGGACTTGCCTACACTTCCTGAAAAAAAACTGTTTGGAGCTGTTTTTTCTAGTCTACATTGACTTTGCAGTGACCATGTTAACATCACGCACATGGCAGTGAGATCATTATAACCAATCACACATTTCCCCCAGGCAAACTCACCTTTGCTGTTAGGGGGTGGTCCACATTTCCAATCTTTCACATTGTTTTCCGCCATGCAGCTGTGACTGTTCTACTTTTTTCCCTAATGTATGCAAATATACATTATTTTTATTAAGCGGTGGTATACTAATACTGAATTATTGATGTGCAAAAAATCTGCACACGTTACGTTAAACCCAGGAAAGAACCACTTCCTCATGGAGATGATCACCTCCCAGCCATTAGTTCTGTGAACCGCCAACTTCTCCTCTCAACTCCATAAAAAAAAGTCTGGACATTCTGTAAAACAGCAGGTTAAAAGGCAAAGTTTTTAAAAATTGGACTAAAGCCCAAAGAACCACACTGCAAGCAAATTGTCAAAACATTGTGTGTCAGGTTCGCACAATGAAGTAAGTATGATTCTTTTAGTCAAAGTAGACAAGTCTTGAGTGGTTGGAATAGAATTCCAGTCTAAACAACAACCATTAAAGTGACTTGCACTGCAATTTATGCCATCCTAATTCATAAACAGGATGACAACCCAAATGTTTAGTTTGATACAGCAGATTGCACACTGACTTAGCTTTCGTTGGACACCTTTCTGTTCCTTGGTAACACCTCTTTAAGCTACCACAAAGGCGGAGGATAAATTGATCATGAAATGAGTTATAGTAATCTATTCTGGTGGATCTTTCTATTGTAGATGCAACAAATATGATCATGTGTTTATTCAAAATCATGCATATTTATTCAACATTATCTATCACTTTCTTCTTTTTTTATTATGTTATCTGTATCAATGCAGTTGAGGATTTTATTGATTTTATCCAAAGGCCTTCTTTAAAGGCTAGGTAACCAAATATCATTGGCATTATGAAATCAGCACAATTTCTCAGTCAATTATTATATCTGCAACACAAAAGCAGGTAAATCAAAATGCTGATAAGTAGAGAGGAGTCCCACACACACACATACACACACACCACCACCACCACCAATATTATTTATCTGCAATCTCCCATTCCTAAAACAGCAACCATTCCAAACAACAAACAAACAAAACCCTAATTTGCATTTGTAAAGGGCTGTAGTTGTAGCTTCATCAATCATAGGTTGGCTATAAACATGAAAACCTTTGAGTAAACTAGGACAATAATCTCTTTGCTCATTCAGTATCCTCAGCCAACAGGGATAGTGTGCCCACTTTGACCTCATCTTTTCTGATTGTGCCCCATAAGCCTTGGATTGGTTGTAAATCTTTCGTGCCAAGAATGGGCCATTACATTATGCCAACAATCTCCCCCTCTCCCCCCAAACATCAGATCAAAATCTGAAAAGATTACATTCTTAACTTCCTTAAGATCCATGTAAAGAAAACAAAAAGTGGTATGCCCCCATTTTCTCTGTTAGATGACACGATGTGGACCATTTCCAAGATGAAAGGAAGCAAATTTTCCGATATTCATAGGCATGATGGCTAAATGAAGACAGTCACACATAGATGATGTGTTGCTCTTACACATATGAATGCAATCATCTAGCCATCCATCCATAATGAAACCAGAAAAGCAGTGGCGCACAATAAACAAGACCTTTCCTGATAGAACAATCAATTCTGTTGGAATAAAAAGATATTCACCTGCTGACAAAAATACAGCAAAGAAGGTGCCAGCCTAGCCTTCCTAGGAAAGACAATCAGAACATGGGTCCAACCACAGAGAAAGCCCTCAAACATGTCTGTGAAGGTGGTGGGGTCAATAAGATCCCCCTTGAATAATTTAGAATTTGAGTGGGCTCCAACCCTAGTTAATTAGGCATGTCCTGGGACTGAAGACATCTTTGTGTTGGTCCATAATGGGATCACTACATTGGCCCATTTCAGTATTTAAAAATGGGGAGAAAGGTGTCTTGTGACATCTTTAAGGCTAATCAGTTTATTTGAAGCACAAATCTTCATGGAGTATATAACCCACTTAGATGCCATGCTTCTCCATGATATTTCTTGGGGGGGCGGGCTGTGGTGCAGGCTGGTAAACAGCTGCTGCAATAAATCACTCTGACCATGAGGTCATGATTTCGAGGCCAGCCCGTGGCAGGGTGAGCACCCGTCAATTAAAAATAAAATATAGCCCCTGCTTGTTGCTGACCTAGCAACCCGAAAGATAGTTGCATCTATCAAGTAGGAAATAAGGTACCACTTATAAAAGTGGGGAGGCAAGTTTAACTAATTTACAACATTGGAATGGATCTAATTTACTTATGTTTTAATTTTTATGATGTATTTTAATGATGTATTTTTATAGTTTTAATTGATTATATGTACTGTTTTTGTTTTATTATGTTCTTGGCATTAAATGTTGCCAACTGTGTAAGCCGCCCTGAGTCCCCCCAGGTGAGAAGGGCGGGGTATAAATTCTGGAAATAAATAAATAAATAAATAAGTGAGGAAGTGCCATCAGAGTGGATGATGAAGCAGCTGCTCCCCCCTGTGGCCAGAATCGAACATCCCCTCAGGAGAAGGTTAAATTGCCTCTGTGTCTGTCTGTCTGTTGTCTCTGTCTTGGTTCGATGTGTTTATGGGCATTGAATGTTTGCCCTATATGTACATAATGTGATCCGCCCTGAGTCCCCTTCAGGGCGAGAAGGGCGGAATATAAATACTGTAAATAAAATAAATAATAATAAAATAGCACTGCTTGTATCTGCAAGAGTGGGCCATAGTCCATATAAACTAATGCTTGAAATAAATTGGTTAGTCTTAAAGGTGTCACAAAATTCCTTGTTCCTTCCTTGAGGCTTTTAACTGCAAAAAATAGTCTTCTAATATTTTTTTAAAGCAAGATTGGAAAGAAATTAATAGAAAGCTGCCCTATCTGCATTGGGAAAGAACAGCAGAGGGAGGAATGGCAAGAGGCTTGGGTGGGTGGGTTTCCCTTTGCACAGTTGCACTATATTAAGTTCATGTGATGAGAAGATAAAAATCTATTAACTTGCGGCTGACCTTATCGACACAAGAATCTCCACAGACATTACCAGAGCCATATCTCTTCTGACTTTTACATCCATAACCTCGCGCGCCAGAGTCCCAAACCAAATGTAAACTCTTCATGATGAGTGAAGCGGTGACACCAATTCAGATTCGGGGCCGGCTGGCTGGCAGTCGACGGAAGGTCCTAGGGGGATGACAGCTGGCCTGTACTTTCAATTTGACTTTCGGAATGGCTTTTTTTTATGCCATATGCCACTACAGGCGCTGAATCAAAACTGTTTCTGTAGAACCATATGCTACCAGGTACATAGGCTTAAAATCGAAAGGCATAAATCTTACCCATATCACTGTGATGTATTGCAAACATAATTATATCTGAGTAATGCACATTCTCATTTCAGCTAATCAACACTTTCCATCTTCTCTTGTCCCACCCTCTACTTTCCCCTAGGTCTTTTTTTAAATTTAAGCTAACACACAGCAGCAGCCTGTTTTGTTTTTTTTTCCAAAGCAGTTCCTAAACAGCCTCGAAAACGCACATGGTTTCTCATAAAAGAATTCTGGAAGGCCCCTTTGGAAATGTGGCCACATAGTCAGAATGCATCAACGGCTTTCTAAAAAATGAATAAATAAATAGAATAAGATGTGCATCAGTTCCAGCTGTCCATTTCAAAATTATGAGACATTTTGCATGGTTTCCAAATAATCTTGCACGTTGCCACATTTATACATGTTCTCTAGTAATAGCCAAAGAAGATTAAAAGAATATGTTATACAAAGGAATGTCTTTGAATGCCAATTTCACATTTCAGCTGGTTCCAAAGGCAGCCATAAGCACAATCAACTTGATATTATACCATGCTTTTTTAAAGTTATGTTACTGTTATTACTCATAAATAATACTAAAACACATAGAAAGCAGATACATAAATCTTTACTGACTTCCAATTAACTTTTTGATTAAAACTACAAAAAGTTCTGGGATTGGAGTATTGCAACAACAACAAAAAAAAACACCTGCTTCTATGTATAGATGCATGGGCTTTGGAGCACATGCTTTGCATCCAAAAAGCTCATGATTCAATTACTGGTACTATGATGAAATTGTAGATGATGGGAAAGACATCCGGAGACCTTGGAGAAACATCGGCAGTAAAATGGCCCATTGTAGAGGCAATTCACCACATCCCAGCAATTTCCAACGAGGTCCTCTACTTGGGCCAAATCATCAATATACAACTACAGTTTGTAGATGCAGTGGCTTGGCCGCTATCTTTCAAGTTTCTAAGGGAGTAATCTCAGGATGAGAAGATTATCTTGAATATATTTTGCTAACTCTATGCTGTAGGCTGATCTAAACTCTCCATAAATTCATATTGCCATTTCTTTTTCTTCTTCCTCTTAGTGAAACCACAACTGAACCAAGGCTCCCTTTGAGGGAAGCACAAGTCTTGAGGTGTTTCTTCACTGTCTTTGGGGTCACTGAATATGATTTCTGCTTTGCCGCTCTTTTTATTTTATTGTTCCTTTCACCCATTCTGTTCCCACTTTTCCTTAACCCATCCCAAATTGTTGAAGCTGATATAAAATTTCCTCTCTTAGTCTGAAGCACATATAAGTTGGACTACTGCTGGCAAAAAAAGGAAAAGACAGCCAAGAAGAGATTCATTTATTTCACAAAATATTTTGATAATTTAAACTGATCTAGGAAGCAGAAATGAAAACCCTTGGCAATGCCAGGAAATACTTTGGGATGAAGAAAGTTGTAGAGAAATCAACTCATTGAATGTCAGGTCCCCATGTTATTTTAGGATGCCCCCAACAATTAAGAAAGTAGAATTTTTCCTGGAAAATATAGAAACTGCATTTCTGTCTGTTCTTCAAACAGGCATCTTCTGTCTATTCTTCAAATTTTCTATATAAAAAACCCTTTCTATTGCAGATACAATTCTAACCTGTACCTTCACCATGAAACTTTCCCTTGAACTTCTTTCCATTTTCATCCTGCTTTTTGCACTATCATTGTCAGACAACTTAGCCCATACAGTTCTTTAGATGGGTTCAGGAACTGCAAGAGGTGGGTTAACCTTTTCTTCGTCTTCAAAATATAGGAGACTTGCAATTGGCTGGGATTGGAGCTGAAATCAGCAGTGGGGTTATATCTCATGCAGTGCAAGGCATACAGCTGCAAATCCACACTGGATTTCAACCCAAACTTTGCAGGAACTGTTCAAGATGCTGAACATGATTTACAGCACCTTGGATAGTTCCTATAGACTCCAAGCCCAAGGTGCATCTTCTATACCAGCGTTTCTCAAACCTGTACTCCTCCAGATGTTTTGGACTTTCAGCTCCCAGAAATCTCAGCCAGCTTACCAGCTGTTAGGAATTGTGGGAGTTGAAGTCCAAAACAGTTTGAGAAACAGTTTGAGAAACTCTGTTCTACACTATTGAATTAATGCAGTATGACACCACTTGTTACCTGTATTTTATAATGTGTTTTATGAATACTGATGTAAGTTAATAATTTTTAACTGATTTATATTGCACTGTATAATTTTTATATATGCGTTTGATTGTAAGCCGCCCTGAGTCCCCTGTTGGGTAAGAAGGGCGGGATATAAATATTGTAATAAATAAATAATAAATAAATTGTTATGGCTCAATACTATTGAACTCTGGGATGTTTAGTTTTATGAGGCACCAGCACTCTTTGACAGAGAAGTCTGAAGACCTTGTAAAACTACAAATCCCATAATTGCACCCTGAATCTTTCTGGAGATTCACAATCCTTGTGATATAAGAAACTTCAGTCATTTGGGAGTTACTAGCATCTCCTGTCGGACTGTCACTGTTCAAAATAGTGGTGTTCCCTTTTTCTCCTCAAAACAACAACAAAAAATCCAAAGGAGAAGTAAACCATGTTCTTCATCAGTCCTTCGAATAAAGTTCTCTGAAGCTCTTTCATCAAAATGTTGTTTATCCACATTGGAACCTGCCTGGGTATTTCTTACCCTCAGCTTTTGCAGAATGAAAATATTATTTCAGAGGCAAGGATGTCAACCTGACTCCAAACAGGATTTCAACCATATCCTGAGAGTGAGGCATCTCTGAGATAGTTGTCTCACGTTTGCAGCTTTCTGAAGGCCTGCTGCTTTTAGCTTGCAGCGTGAGTTAAGCGGGTCACGATATCAGGAAGCAGGAGATGGTTCATCAAAGAGGACTTGCTCGCCTCCACCACTCATCAACTGGACAGTAGTTTGTTTCTTTTTAAAAACATGTGGCGGAAAAGCATCTCCAGTGACCTATTGTTAAGAACTTCCTTTTGTCTTCGCATTTGCTTGAAGACGTGTCAGCCCCCACTTTTTAAAACTCTGTTTTTTCCAATAGGTAATTTTCCCTCATTAGGGCTGTGATTACAAGAAAGAATGTGTGTCAAGCATCACAAGAAAGGCATCTTATCTCTTTCCTTTCACCTCCACAAAGGCATGTTCTGATTTCCCAGAGATATACGGAACCTTCAGATCACAGGAAGAAACAGTCTGGTGGTGTCAGATTTAACTCTGGAGAGACAGACACCCAGATTAAGCCACAGGGCGGTCCAGGACAAAGCTTGGAAAGGTTCCCTTATCTGGCAACAACTCTCCCAATCCTCTTAGCTGGAAGTTTTTGGGAGTTGTAGTGCAAAAACATATGTATATTTCCAAATTATAGATATATTTATAAACACCCAGGGAGCCCCGGTGGCGAAGTGTGTTAAAGCACTGAGCTGCTGAACTTGCAGACCGAAAGGTCCCAGGTTCAAATCCTGGGAGCGGAGTGAGTGCCCACTGTTGTTCCAGCTTCTGCCAACCTAGCAGTTCGAAAACATGCCAATGTGAGTAGATCAATAGGTACCACCCCGGCGGGAAGGTAACGGCACTCCATGCAGTCATGCCGGCAACATGACCTTGGAGGTGTCTACGGACAATGCCGGCTCTTCGGCTTAGAAATGGAGATGAACACCAACCCCCAGAGTCAGACATGACTGGACTTAACATCCGGGGAAACCTTTACCTTTACTATAAACACCCAAATACACAGGCCACTTACTCCTCGTTGTAAAAGAGAGAGAACAGACACATTTGTGTGTTCCCATTTATAAGTACAGATGAAAACTAAGGAAATTGCTACAATTTAAAGAGAGAAACAAGGATCTCTGCCCAGGTGATAGGCTTGACAATGTCAAGATCCCTGGAGCCCTTTCATACTATACAGTTTTAGTACTATGATTCCACTTCAACTGCCATGGCTGCATCCAATGGATTCCTGGGATTTGTAGCTTGGTGAGGCACAAAGCTCTCTGGTTGAGAATTCTGGACAGCCATCCCTCTCACGTCATGACATTATTTATCCTTAAACCTGATTTGAACTGGATCACCCTTCCAGCAGAGAATGCCTTCATATATAGGACTTTCCTCTGTGAATTGGGGCACATGTTTGCCCCCTTTATGAAGAAAAGAAGTGCATTCATGATGGGGAAAACCTTGATTCAAGCAACATCTTTTGAGTGTCCCTGAGCAGATCTCAAATATAGGCTCCACTGATCTAGAGCAGAAGAAGGTGGCCAATTTCTCTGCAGAAAACAACCTTCTTGGTGGGCTTGCCATATTCCATGTCCTCAAATCCGGAGGTCCTATTGGCATATTATGCAAATTATTCTAACTATGCTCCTGAAATGCTGGGACTGGTTTGCTTGTAGCAGAATAATTTCACATACAAGTGTCTCCACATTTTGCCCCATCAGGAGTGCTTACTACCAGCTTTGACTGATACGCCAGCTGAACACCTTCCTAAATTTGGAGGACCTGAAGATGGTAGTGCACATGCTGGTAACCTCAAGGCTGGACTTCTGCAATGCGCTTTGCATTGGGCTACCTCTGCACCAAGTTAGGAAACTCCAATTGATTCAAAATGCAACAGCCAAATGTGTTACAGGAACATTCAGGAGTGAGCATATTACTCCTCTACTAAAGTCATTCCAATGGCTGCCAATTAGTTTCGGGGCAAAGTACAAGGTGTTGGGTGTGACCTTTAAAGCCTTAAATGGTTTGAGTCCAGATTACCTACAGGATCACCTTCTCTCGTACAAACTGCCCTGAACACTGAGGTCCTCTGATGGGCATCTACTCCATCCAGCCAGAACCCGACTGGCAACCGTCACCCAGAGGACCTTTTCATCGGCTAAATGGGCCGTCAGAATTTAAAAACCATTTAAAACCGATCTCTTCCAGAAAGCCTACCCAGCCACTTTTAATCATGGATTTCAAACTCGTGTCCTGTGTTTTAATCTTTGTTCCGTGTATTTTAATATGTATTTTATAGAAATACGTTTTGATATATGTATACGTGTACTGTATAGAAATAAATTTTAATAATTTTTTTAGAATGTTTACAGCAATGATGTTTTTAACTATGTTATAACCAACCTCAAACCACAAGGGGAGGCAGGTAAGAAATAAAATAATAATAATAATAATAATAATAATAATAATAATAATAATAATAATAACAACAACAACAACAAGGTGGAGGTCCTTTTACCTCCACCTATATCCAGCCATTACACTTTATTACTGGCCCATCTTAATAGTGACATTGCAATATATTGCATATGTATAATTTATTGCCTTGCTTCCCATTTTTGAACATGACCATTCCGACCGGTTATTGGTTATTGTTATCGGTTGTTGTTGAATTTATGCTTTTATACTTTCTATATGTTTTTATGTATTAATTCATTGTAATTGAATATAACTTATGTTGTTGTATTTTATTGTTGCATTACTGGGCTTGGTCCCCATGTAAGCCACCCTGAGTCCCTTTAGGGAGATGGGGCGGGATATAAGAATAAAGTTGTTGTCATCATCATCATCATCATCATCATCATCATCTTGAGTCCTACAAAAGCTGAAGATTTTTTCAGTTACATTGAAAAAAATTCAACTTAAACATTATTTTAAATTTTATTTTAATTCATCTCAATTTGCTTTAGAAATGTACTTCTTTAAACAAATATACCCAGCATTTCTGTTTTCAAACTGTGAATTCATTGGTTCCAAAATTTAGAAAGTTTCTGTCTCAGGCAGATACGATCGAAACCAAATTTTACTTTTCCCACACAAGAATTTTAAGAGCTAAAAGGATAATTTCCTTCAACCACAAAGCAATTGCACTACGGTGGAACAAACTGTTATCTTAAGTTTCACAGAGCAATTGTTCAGTAATTCCTGTTTGTGGCTTCTTTCCAACTTCTTGAAAATAGCACAGACTGCCAGCCCTTGAATAACAATAATAACAACAATTTCTTTCTTTTTTTAAAAAACTCACACTAAATATTCACACAAAGAGAAAGCGGCAAGTATTTTCTGTCACTCAGTTGGCAGTTCAGCTGTGGCGTATTCGTCTGTTTCCCTCTGAACAAACTCCAGCTTTCTCAAGTCTGACATATAGAAATGTACCGTCTCTTTGAAAACAATGGCCTGGAAAGCTGTAGGCGCAAGGACTGTAAATATGTCAAAGAATAATCATTCGAAGAGGTGTTCCCTTCGGCGGCTGCATTAAATGAAAAGGGAGCTTTAAGGAGGGAAATAATAAAGATGCTTGATGTTTATGCAAGGCTCCGTGTGTCCAAAGCGATACCTAAAAAGTTATAACTATTTTACTGGAGAACATAGAAAACAATATATTTTTTGCTTTGCTTTGAATGTCCAGACCTCCATGGCATGCCTTGCAGATAGTTTCTGGTCTCAAGGGACGAGCAAGAAAAAGGTACAGAAAGAAAGAAAAGCTATCCGTAATCATTTCAATGGGTCAAAGAAACATATACAAGTAAGATTAATCCAAAAGGCACCCTTTAAAGAAGGAATTGCAGATGTTCCAGATTTAAAAATAGTGAGGAATCAACCTTTTTGCACCTGTGCACTATTATTATTATTATTATTATTATTATTATTATTATTATTATTATTAGCTCCCACATTCCCCTCCATTACTTCATTAATGAATTAAAGGTTGACTATCCCTTATCCAAAATACTTGGGACTAGAAGTGTTTTGGATTTGAAATTTTGCAATACCTGTATTTGCATATATGTATATAATGAGATATCTCAGAGATTTTTATTTGTATCAGGAGCAACTTGAGAAATTGCAAGTCACGTCTGATGTGAGAGAATTGGCTATCTGCAAGGACGTTGCCCAGAGGATGCCCAGATATTTGATGTTTTACTATCCTGTGGGAGGCTTCTCTCATGTCCCCGCATGGAGCGGGAGCTGACAGATGGGAGCTCACCCCACTCCCTAGATTCGAACTGCCAATCTTTTGGTCAACAGTCCTGCCAGCACAAGGATTTAGCCCACTGCACCACTGGGGGCTCCATATTGGAGATGGGACCCAAGCATAAATCCCAAATTTATATTGGATATATACCTTATACACAGACCTGAGGATAATTTTATCCATTTTTAAACTGTTGTGTGTAAAACACTGTTTTGTACATTAAATTCTTGGAAACCAAAGGTATCACTATCCCAGCCTCTTATGTCAACAATTTCAGATTTGGCAATATTTCGGATTTTGGACTTCTAGATAAGGAATGTTCAACCTACATTGTATAATTATTTCAGGGATATAGTATTCTGTGGAGTTGAGGAATTAGGGGGAAATTTTCAACAGGCAAATGTTGGGCCAGAAAGAGTTTTTAACAAAACAAAACTGCAACAAAAACAAAACTGCAATGCCCTCTGCTTGAATACATTATAGCAATATGCATGCTTCTTTGTTTAGGCTGCAACAAGTCTGGAAGGTGGGGAAAACCAAGTGGTAGTGACTGTCTTAAGTTCACTGCGAGTTTCAGTGTTGAGTACTGAACATATAACCCAGAATATCAAGGCAGATAATCCATAATATCTGCTTTGAACTAGATTATCTGAGTCCCCCTTGCTATATAATCCAGTTCAATGTGGATTTTATGCAGCTGTATATACCCCCATCATAGGGTGCATCTACACTGTCAAAGTGATGCTATTTGACACCACTTTAATTCCCATAGCACAATGCTATGGAATTTGGGGGTTATAATTTGATGAGGCACCAACACAGAGAAGGCTAAAGACCTTGTAAAAACTACAGCTCCCATACCATAACATTGCACCATGGCTGTTAAAGTGGTGCCAAACTGCAGTAATTCGAACAGCATAGATGCACCCATAGTCTTACACCCTTAAGGTGAAGGTTTCCCCTTGACATTAAGTCTAGTTGAGTTTGACTCTGTGGGTTGGTGCTCAGCCTAATATGGGCAAAGACCCTCCCAAAAATAATCCTTACAGAATGGTGGAAATAAAAATGTTTTTGATTACTTTACTTTAGTCTTTTAAAAGTAATGGTTTAATTAGATTTGTTTAATCATTTTAAAACATTTGCACCACATACTGTTTAGGGATTTTGTTTTCACTTATACTGTAAGCCGTTTTGGGTCACATTTTGGGTGAAAAGCGGGATATCCATCAAATAAATAAGTTATGACTTTAGCAGGTTAGGCTTCTGTGAAAGGGCAATGAATTGCAAGTTTACCGTTAAACAAAAGGTGGAAAATAAATGTAAACAGCAACATAATGTAAGTAGAATCAGAAAGGAAATGTACAGCGGAAATATTGACTGCTTTGATTTCTTGAACACTGCAGGACTTACAGTTTTCTTGAACTTTCTCTGGCTTTGAATAAAGCAATGCATTGTTCAACACAAGCTGTTCTGCAATTTCCCATACAGAAAGAATAGGGATCCTGCATTTGCTGGATAACCCTGCTGGTCAGGAATGATGGGAGTTTGAGTCCAAGCACATCTGGAGACCACTTGTTGCCTACAATTGCCCCATCATACATACAGCATGGGGGAAGCAGCAGTTGGAGAAAACAAACAGAAGCTCCCTTTGAGTTCCTGGATTTCCCATGAACAAAGCAAAATCCCAAATCCCAAATTTCACGCTGTCCTTTAAATCCATCCCAGCCACTGTTCAGGCATTAAAGAGCAACTCTTTCTTTCTCTGCCACTTTGGGCCTCCCCCTTTCGAACCAGAAAAGAAAGACAGGACATTCCCAGAGAACAATGGCAAAGTCTTGTTAAAAAATATGGGAAAGCACCTGTTCAACAGGCAAACCAACAAACAACAACTTTGTTTTTGCTGTGCCTCCAAGATCTGGAAGGCCAGTTTCCTGAAGCCCCAAAAGCAGGGAGTTTATTCTTAGAAGGTTATTGGGATTTTTAATTTTATTTTTGCAAGCAAGTTCAGGGATGGTGAAGGAGGTGATCTTCCTTCCTGCTTTTGTGCTTCCTCGGGACGCATCTTTAAAAGCTTTCAACGGCTTTGTTTTCATCGCAGTCCAACCGCCCCCCTCTCCGCCCCTCAGCTCTTGCCATTCTTGTCTCTGCTTTCTACTTCCTATCTCAGAACATCGCAAGCTCTCTTGGCCATTTCAAACGGCTTTTTTCAAAAGCTTCTTGAGCTATTGAAATAGACTGAACGGAGATGGAGCCAAAGGAACCTTTCTTCCTCCCGTCCTTTGCCAAACGTTCAATCATTGCTAATTCATTTTGTTCTCGCTGGAGCAGGTTAATTATGATGTCTGTTTCAAGTTTATTTATCTTTGCTCAATGCTTGTTTATTGATCAAGCTGGGGCCCTTCTGGAGGAGTTATTCTGCTCCAATAAGGTGCTCTCTGGTGATTGAAGTGGTGGGGAGCATTTAAAGAGATGGGCCAGGAGCATAGGAAACAATAAAAGTTTAGGAGAAAAATGTGCAGGAGATATTGATGCCCCATAGCCGGTATTGGTCAGCAGAAGAAATACATCCACTGATATTAACAAGGCTAGTCCATAAATTAAATGAGAATGGAGACTCCGGCAAAGTAGCCAAAGAGGCTGGCTTGTCTGGGACATTATCAAAATTTACTGCCTTGTTCAAGATAATTCTCTACCTGGACATTTCAGCCTCAGTCCAAATCTCCTTGCATACCCAGAGAGCATATGACAACATGGGAAGCTCCTCCATGCCAGATATATCAGCCAGAATAGCCACTGGTGCATAATGGGGAGTGATGCCTGAAGGTGGTGGTTAGATAAACCATGGCTACTGTGTGCCTTTGTGTAATTTCTGACTTACGGCAACCATAAGGTGAACCTGCCACTGGGTTTACTTGGCAAGATTTGTTCAGCGAGTTTTGCTTTTGTCTTCCTCTGGGAGTAGGAGAATGCAACTTGCTCAAGGTCATCCAGTAGGTTTCCATGGCCAAGCAGGGATTCGAACCATTGTTTCCTGGGTTGTATTCCATGCTGGCCCTCCAATATTTCACAGACGAAAACTGGGACACAAGTGGCCAGCCCACATAAGAATGTGGTCAGAACAGCAATTGCTATTAATGAGAAAGAGTGCACCAGCTTGAACAGGATACAGTAGTTTGCTTTTACCTACTTCTCCTGGCAAGGGCAGGATTCTGCTCATCATTTCCTGCTGTGTTACTTGAGTACAAATTACTTCTGCACTTTGAATGTAGTTTGACACAAACTAAAGACAAAAGAGGAAAGTGGGTGGAGGATATAGAGACTGGGACATGTTTGAAGCAACTGAAAAGATGGGGCAACAGACTGTTCCTTCCCAATCTGATGGTTTATTGTTATGATTTTTTGTTAACTATTTTAAGTCTCCTTTGGGAGAGGAAAAAGTGGGATATAAATACTAATGCTAACTCTCTGGCGAATGCACATTTTGGTGTCTCTAATGTTAGACCTGTTTCTGGGTATATTTGACCTGCTGATTCCAAAAATGGCACCAGTTTTCCCCTATCAGCTCATATATATGTTCTGTATCTCATATATACGGCATATGTTCTGTTTTATGGCATATGTCTTCATCTGCTTACCCATAGAAAATAATGATAATCTCTAAGAAACTAGAGCTGACATGGTCTATCCAATACAATTTTCTGAATCAGTGCCTCAACTCCAGGAATAGGCCTAAAACCAAGACATCAAGAAAAAAATGTTGTTGGTCTGTATAACAATATTAATAACAACAACAACAATGAGTTGAAGGGTATGGATAAATGATGAGTGCCATGAAGATGGGATGAAATTGAGCAGGGTTGGGAATGGGGGATTTTTTGCTAGCGCTACAAAAGGATCATACCTGAAACTCTGGGAAGTTGATACAAGTCAGAGTTGACAGCATTGGACTCAAAGGTCAGTCAGTGAAAAGCTGCTTCCTCTGTTCCCATGTGAGGGTGAAGTAAAACTGAAATCCTTGAGAGTTGGCACCTGCTCATGCAAATGAACTTGATTCTGTGTTCCCCAAAATTCCACAGAAAAATGCAGTCATGCCAAATAAAAACTAAATGCTCAAATCTGGACCATAATTCTCAGGATCCCCCTGGAAGTGATAATCGAGAAAAGATTTGGGATATTATACACTTTGATTTGAGTGAGTGGCTCCATTTGGTGCTATGTTTCGGGCAGCTCGGTGTCTTAAATCAGCCCTGTTGTCAAGATAGCTCAGCCAAATACGTTTCTGCAATCTGCTACTACATGAACATGCAACATATCTAGAGAAGGGTGACCAAGATGATTGAAGATCCGGAAACTAAGTCTAATGAGGACTACCTCAGAGAGCTGGGCATGTTTAGCTTAGAGAAGATTAAGATGTGATATGTTAGTGTCTTTAAATATCTGAAGAGAAGTCATGTAGAAGATGGAGCAAGATTGTTTTCTGCTGCTCTAGAAAAATGAACATAAATAGGAACACAACAAATTACAGAAGAGATTCCACCTAAACATTAGGAAACCTTTTTTAACTGTAAGACCTGTTTGGCTTTGGTGGGTGTTGGGCTCTCCTTCTTTGAAGGTCTTTAATCCGTGGTTGGATGAGCATCTTTCAGGAGTGCTTTAGTGGTGTTCTCCTCTATGGCAAAGGGTTAGACTAGATAGCCATTGCGGTACCTTTCAACTATTTGAGCCTATGAACTAAGGCCACATCAGTGTGCATATGCACCCAAAGATACTTCCAAGCCTTGGCATCTCCTACATGCAAATTCCTGCAAAGAAGCACATTCCTTCAGAAACGTTGCCATAGATGAAGGAGCCCTGCACTGGAGATGATGGCAAAATCTCTCTCTTCCAGAGGCTGCGGCACCTCTCCCCAACACCTGCTCTAACCACTAGAGAGTCCTTCCCAGCCCTCTTATCAGCCAGCCTCATAGATTGAATGCTATCAATTGACAGGTTTAAAGCGGAAGGAATTGTATAAATTAAAGGGTGTCGGCAGCAAATATATCGAGAATCTGGAATTTATATACACGCTAGATATGAGAGCACATAGTTATTACCCACTTAAGGCGGTGTCACCGATGAATGATAAGCCCAACCTATCCCTGAAGGCACTTTTCATTATCGCTAGCATAGGGATAAGGAGAGAGAGTGTGTCAGGCAGGGCCGCTCATTTCCATAGTTCTCCATCAGGTTTGCATTTCAGCTTATAACATAAAAAATTACTCTTGGGACATTTTTCACTCTGTCTTGAATCTTCTCTCTCTCCCACTCTCTCATGCACAAATATGCACAGCGGTACTGAGAAAGGTGTGAGCAACAGCCAGAAAGATCAATGGGCTGCTAGGCAAGATCGTAGCCAGAGACTTGAAAAGTTACATTTTTGGAAGACAGCTTTCAAATCCTCAGCCAACATGGCCATTGGGTTTTGGGAGTTGTATTCCCAAAAAGGTGATTTCCCCCAAACTTGGTCAATGCTAGAGCAAATGTTACCCATGTGAACAATCACATATTTGCTCCCTGCCATTTTAAGTCAAAAGGGTGAGGTAGCAAATGGCAATCTAAAGTCATGATTCATAGAACCCAAAACCACGTGTGTTATTTTGATACATTAAGTCTAACATCCCACCTTCACGAAAACCCAGTCCAGGGGAATGAATGTTTAATTTTTACAGTGTTGTTATGACATCAGAAATCTGTTGTCTGAGACAGAAAGGGGAGATGGGGGGTACAGTAGCCCCTCGCATCTGTTGGGGTTTGGTCCAGGACGTCTTGTAGATACCAAAATCCATAGCTGCTCAAGTCCTGTTATTTATATTGGTGCAGTCGCATAGTACAGAGTATCTGTATGTTGTATCTGCTCAGTTTCAGACCCTGGACCTCAGTGGGCAAAACCCCTCCTTTTTTACTTAACCAGAAAGTCATCACCAAGGATGTGAAGAATAATAGGGCCATTTTAATCCCAATACAAGTCCAAGAAGGTAGAGAAAGCAGAAACCTACAATAGCCAATCACTTTCCAAGAAAATCCTAGGGATTTGTTGTTGCTGTATTCCTTGAAGTCACTTCCACCTGATGACACTCCTAAAATGAACCTATCATGGGGTGTTCTTGGTAAAATTTGTTCAAGAGGGTGGTGTCATTGCCTTCCTACATGGCTCAGAAAATATGCTTTGCCCAAGGTTTCCATGGCTGTTTGGGGATTTAGCCCTGCTCTCCCAAAGACCTTGTTTAACACTCAGATCACTACAACAACTGGCAATGTTCAAGTTCTTTCTTCCCTAGGACAGGAATTCAAGGGTCTTTGTGCCACAGCATTTACTTGAGTAGGCCACACATGAACTATGGGCTACACAATCCCTTAGGGTGGTCATTAGGCCTTGGACGGCTGCCAGTTGATAACGTACATTCTGGCCTGAATCCTGTTGCTTGGTCCAATTGAAACAACACATAGGTAAATCCTATTGATTTTAAGGGTCTGCATTTACTCTAATTGGGAAAAACCAACAGGCATTAAGCTTTTCTTCTACTCATTCCCATTCCTCTTATGATCCTTGCCTTCACCACTCTGTCTAGCCATACTTTTCAATCCAATGACTCTTATTGACCGAGGCCACTTAATTATTGCCAATACACAACAACATCATGAACTTCAGCCTCGGCTGAATACATCTGATCCCACTTTCCCTGATGACCTTTAATGGACATTCCCTCTAAGTCATTTCAGTCACTTCACTCTGGAGCTGACAGGCACCCGGGTCACCCAAGATAAAGGTGTTGAGACGCTAATCTACTATGTTAATCTGCCCATTGTTTTAATACCCTCGCTCAATCAGTGTTGATAACTGGGCAAAGCGCCAATTTTCCATCTCGTTTGGGTCTGAAAACTTCTTTGCTTGGCAATAAATCACAATAGAAGGTTCTGAATAGCTCCCGTTCACATAATTGCTGCCTTGGACAGCTCAATATACTTGGCTTTGATGTACAGACAAGGAGAGGAATTTAGGAATTCAGTCCCAGACACTGGGAGGCCAAGCTCTTTCCCTGTGTTCCCCCAGCTTGGACGGCCCATCTCTAAACTAAGTTTAATTAGAGAAAGTGGAAAACAACTTCAGATTCACCAAGGTAACCCTGGAACAAGTGCCTTGCTTTTCTTGAATGAAGCTCAATTCCTGGGCATTCCACGTCTTCTTCATCTCTTTCCTATGTCAGTCAGTTACTTCCTTTTTTTAATTAAAAAAAGCACAATATATAATTCCTATTTTCTAATGCAAGCAGAATTATTGTAAAACAT
This sequence comes from Anolis carolinensis, assembly GCF_035594765.1. NCBI lineage: Eukaryota > Metazoa > Chordata > Lepidosauria > Squamata > Anolidae > Anolis > Anolis carolinensis. The sequence goes on from NC_085843.1 coordinate 268,379,350, forward strand.
GATAAATATATTCAAATTCTGTATGCTCCTTTGAAACACTCTGCAATACAAGTCAAAAGCCTTTCATGATGATAATGCAGCTCTGTTTGCAAAGAAAGACATGGTGTATTTTAAGAGTCCAAATGCCTATATTTGTAAGAGTTGTCTCTTTTCGTACACTGTGTCACAATTTTGTTTGTCATCTAACTTTAGAAGCCAACTCTACATGTGATTCAAATCCTTAATCGTTCGAGCCAATGGATGATATATTCTGGGAAATGCAGTTTGAAAAGATAACTTATGCAAGCTGTAGGTATTGCAGGGCTGCTGTTTGACAAACACAAGCCCTGAGTTCCTTTATGCATTCAGACCGAGTTGCAGATTCTTTCGGTCCTGGCAATTTGCTGCTGCTGTGATACTAGGGTATTATTGATATTGTGCTGCTTAATGAGTCAATCAGCGAAAGTACTGGCTGCTAATTAGCTAAAGAGGATCTTATTTAAGATCGCCTCTTTCTGGCATGATTGATTATTAGATTATTTGGTTTGCATGATCAGTCAGTTAAGCCCCCATTTCAGTTCTACTAATCAAATTAGCAAATGACCACAGGAATATAAGAACCCAGCAGAAGGTTTGGTTCAGGAGCATAAAAAACTCAAAATCCTCTCCACCCACCTATGGCCTGAACATCTGGTTCTCCACTCCCATCTACTTTCATTTTCTTCAGGATTCTGGGGAGGTGAAACAAAACCTAGGGGCACAACTGTTTTAACCAAGAATTACACCCCCTGGAGGCTTCCAGAGCACAAACCTGTCTTTTGAAAAAAATATTGTAGAGAGGCTTCTAGGGGTCTGCACAAAACATCCCAATAGGCCACATATGGACCACAAGGGGGAAAATTCATCCTTGCAGTCCAGTCATGGCTCATAGATGGTGGCCCTCAGGCTAGTGGGGCAATGAATCCACTCCAGGTTTTAGTCTGCACTTCAAAGGAGATATCCAGTGTGCCAAATCAACGTTAGGGATAGATCTCAGCATCTTGGATAGCTTATTTAACCATCGGACTAATACTCAAGAGTATATTCACTACCCCACTGAAATGGAAGCCACCAGCCACCAGTATTCTGATCTTACTCATCCAGTATCTTGCTGCCCGCAATGACCAAACGGATGCACCCATTAAATTCACCAACAAAACATGAAGTTGGTAATGCTTTCTTATACTTCATCACCAGCAACCATGGTTATTTAAACAGTGTAAATATAGTGTAAAAATTCCACAGTGTAATATAGTGGTAGTATTAGTGGCGAAGTGCGTTAAAGCACTGAGCTGGAGACCGAGAGGTCCCAGGTTCAAACCCCGGGAGCGACGGGAGCGGCCGCTGTTAGCTACAGCTCCTGCCAACCTAGCAGTTCAAAAACATGCCAATGTGAGTAGATCAATAGGTACTGCTCCAGCGGGAAGGTAATGGCGCTCCATGCAGTCATGTCAGCCACATGACCTTGGAGTCATGCCAGCCACATGACCTTGGACAATACCGGCTCTTCGGCTTAGAAATGGAGATGAGCACCAACCCCCATAGTCAGACATGACTGGACTTAACATCAGGGGAAACCTTTACCTTTACTATTAGTGGTTAGAGTATTGGACTGGGATTCCTGAGAGCCATTTTGAAGAACCCATTGAGGTATAAACTCAGTAAATATATTTAATCCACTTATTATTTTTCAACCTGGCTTATCTCAGTTATGGAGATGCTGGATGGAGGTCCAAATATATCAATGTGTGCTCACACTGAACAATTACAGGAATGAAATCTGCTGGAAACTTGTCCAGTTCCTTCTATAGTTTTCTTTAGCTGCAATTTCTGGCAACAAATTCCATAAATTAGTTATATTTTGCAGGAAGAAATCATTTCTTTTTGTCTAATTCTGAACTTGTTGCAGATTCTTAAGGAAGTTGTCATGGCCAACTCCCATTTAATAAAAGGGAGATAACATGTTCCTGAGAGAGCCGATGTAATGGTTTGAACATTGGAGAATGACTCTGAAGATCAGGTTCGAGTCCTTGTTGAGTCATGGAAACCCAACTGGGTGACCTTGGGCAAGTCACACACTCAGACCTAGAAAACCCCATTATATCCTTAGGATCATTATAAGTTGGAAAGAACCTGAGGATCCAAAATGTTAACAATAAAACATATTTTTCCTGACACTCACTTTTTTGAAATTATGTCCCATTAATTTTAGAAGTTTGGATTGCACTGCAAGTCCCATGGGACATAGACTGCGTGCATTATTTGGATAGTGTGCCATAGTCGCACTTGTCACTTTGCTGGCCAAAGAGAGGAGGAAAGGAAGATGCATCCAGTTCTTGTTTGTGGGAGAAATGCATTCTTAAAATTGCTGATGCCAGCGAGTGCTTCATTCACCTTTTAAAAGGTCTGATCAATTAACCCTTTTACGTTTATCTTGCCAAGAGTTACGGCAGTCAAAACAGAGCCAGAGAATGTAAGAAGCCCAACCTTTTAAACCACACTAATGTGTTCTTCTAAAGCAATTCCGTTGGCAGCTTAAAGACAGCCGGTTGAGTGTATGGCTATCAAATACAAGACCAGTTTGAAAAAGGAAGAGCTGGAGATACAGAGGATTTAAAAGCCATGAATGCATTGCTCACAATCACCATGTAAATAAATGGATTGATTTTGCCTGAAATGCATTTTAAAGGATGTCATGGAACTGTCCAAAACTGTCCAAAAAAGCAACCCACACACTGATTAGATGTTTTCTTTTCTGCATGCTCCATTTGTTTTATTTACTGATTTCATGCTATTTTAAACTATCTGGAAAATGTTTCAGAAATTTTACATACAATGGATAAGAATAGCATTGCACATTACAAGGAATATGGACCTGTGGATAATGCAGAGTTTAAGTCCAGAATCTGGAAAGTCACTTATCAGAAAAATGGCTGTAATGACATACCAACATTTGGTTCTGAATAGCTTTAGCATGCCATTAGATTCATTTTTTCCTAAAAGTCATGTTCCAAACGGTGTCCTAAAAATTTCCGTTATTTATTTATCTGTTTCTGAGGCCGTAAACCAATGGTGGAAAGCATGCACAACACTCCATATATTCTTGAATTGCAAATTCCAGCGCTCTTAGCCCAAATATTAAATGGTGAGGAATTTGAGGATACAGTTCAGCAACATCTAAACTCTTTCCCTCCAAATTTCAGCAATGGCTTTTCTGAATAGTTGCTTCCAGGAGATTTGGGGCTTCAGAACCCACGTGAAAGAGTCCCATGAAGGTCTTGACTTGCACTTTGTCCACTCCTGATCTAGAATAATGTATAGGTAAAGGTTTCTCCTGAGGTTAAGTCCAGTCATGTCTGACTCTGGGGGTTGGTGCTCATCTCCATTTCTAAGTCGAAGAGCCGGCGTTATCTGTAGACACCTCCAAGGTCATGTGGCCGGCATGACTGCATGGAGCGCCGTTACCTTCCCGCCGGAGTGGTACCTATTGATCTACTCACACTGGCATGTTTTCGAACTGCTGGGTTGGCAGGAGCTGGAGCTAACAGCAGCCGCTCATGCCACTCCCGGGGTTTGAACCTGGGACCTTTCGGTCTCCAGCTCACTGCTTTAACGCACTTCACCACCGGGGCGAAGTGTATACCTATTAGTATACGTTTTTTACACTAATGTGTGTCCTTATATATTTATTTACTTTTCATTTGAAAAGGAGTGGTGCGTTCCTTCTTCTTTTTTACTATGCATAAAAATTACCGTTAAAAACAGAGCAAATTCAGGAGGAAGATCTTCATGGTTTCGGAAAGTACTGGCCGGGACAGTCAGATTACGGTAGTGGAGGATTCTGGAAATTTTAGTCCATAAAAAAGTAGCTCTAGGAAAGACAAATATTTTGCTTCTCCCCTATAACATAAGAATTCAAATGTTGACTATGTCTGTATGTTTTGGCAAGGTTCACACTGTATTGCTTCGTACAACGGAGTACAGTAATTGAAAGCCCAAACAGATCCAGTGTCAAGACCTTCTCCATATCTAAATCTGAGCATGCCTTCAATTAATGAACTGGGCAAGGACTTACTTCCTTATGTAATATTAACAGAGGAGAAACTAACTGCCTCTTTTTAATGATTGGTAATGTAAGCCTCTCTTAAACAAGTGTCATTAGCAAACGAGAAGGAGGAGGGAGAAAAGACCCATCAATTAATTTAGGCTGATAAGAGACAGCATTAGACAAGCACACCATTTGCATTATAAATTTCAAATGACAGCCATGGGGCAAGACAGAGGTCAAGCGACGTGTTTTCAGCATATACACACTGCTAGTTTAGCAGGTTGAGATCACATGTTAAATTCCTAGCCGCAGACAAATATGTCAAGGGCGGAAAGAGGAAGAGAAAAAACAGAGATCACATCAGGTCACCTTAGAAGAAATATTAATACTGTTAATAAAGGATCCTGCTAGAAGCCTCTGATGCTGAGAGTTTGTCCATGAAAAAAATATTAACATACAATGGCCATGATCATACATCGGTGCCACATACCATAAATAACCTCCGGCAGTATTATGGTCTACCTCCATTATACAAACTCCTATGCTGAATAGCAAAGCAGCGCAACAAATCCAATGTGCACGGGTGCCATCATGTAGCACAATGCCCATTTGCACACTGCTCTCTGAGCGTTGGTATGCACAATGGTTGAGCATGTAGAACACTGCCTCCATTGCCATAAGCTGGATACAACTATTGTACCTTGTTCACAAAAACCACCTTGCATACAATTTGTGTTTCTGTATGCAAAAAATGTAATATATTTTAGAACCTAATATTTTAAGGGGGTGGAATCATAACTGCGGTCCTTTTTTTCTCTCTCTCTCTTTCTCTCGTCCCCTTTCCTTTTCTCTCAAGACCCTATCACACAGCTATATAACCATACATAAATCTCACCATATCTGCTTTGAACTGGGTTATCCGAGTCCACACTGCCATATATCCCAGTACAAAGCAGAAAATGTGGGATTTTATTTGGCTGTGTGGAAGGGACCTCACTCTGCCATCCCCTTTCCCCAACTCACACTTTCTGGCATGCCATCACATACTTTCCAACCATCCTGATTTTGCTGGAACAGTCCCAGTTAACCCTCTGTTGTCCCACTTTTCCAATTCCTTTTGAAATGTCTCAATTTCTCTCTCCTACTCTCATGGTCACCCCTTGTTCTCAGTTGAATTCAACTGCTGCAAACTGAGTTCAGTGTGCAAGAGTAGTTTCAACAGCAGAGGGCAAAGGAAGGAATAGAACTTTGTAGGCTCAGGCAAAAGCAAACTGCTGCAGTTTCTCCTAGCTTGCGTGTCTTTTTCATAAATAACATTTTCCATCTTAAATATACTCTGATATTATTTGGCCACAAGTATAGTGGAGCCCCTGATGGTACAGCGGATTAAACCGCTGAGCTGTTGAACTTGTTAACCAATAGATCGGTGGTTCAAATCCGAAGAGCGGGGTGAGCTCCTGCTGTTAGCCCCAGCTTCTGCCAAGCAAGCAGTTTGAAAACACGCAAACATGAGTAGATCAATAGGTACCGCTCCGGCGGGAACGTAGCGGCACTCCATGCAGTCATGCCAGTCACATGATCTTGGAGGTGTCTACGGACAACACCGGCTCTTCGGCTTAGAAATGGAGATGAACACCAACCCCGAGTTGGACATGACTAGACTTAATGTCAGGGGAAAACCTTTACCTTACTATAGTGGTTTACCTTTGTAAAATGTTGAAAGGCATGCTACCAGAATTGGTTCTTTGCATTAGAACCTGCCTGTAATTTGTTATCATCATTAGATGGTCCTCTGCCTACTGTATCCCCATTCAAAGGAAAGAACGTCAGGTAAAAGTCAAGTACACTAGGCAAGGTATTTGGCAAAGCACTCCTCCAGTTACTAAGAGATTTAACCCTTTCTTAACCACATGTCAAGGACCAGTGTGCTGTACTGATCTGAGAGTTGGACTAGGACTCTTGAAGATCCAGATCTGAACCTTTGGGCAACCATGGGAATCCACTGGGTGACCTTGAACTAGTTACACACTCTCAGCCTTAAAGGAAAACACTGCGAAATATCTTATGAACAAATCTTATCAAGGAAACCTTGCGATAGGGTCACTTTAGCGTCACCCATATGTCGGAAACTACTTGAAGGCACACAATAATAATAATTACCAAGTCTCCAACAGGCAGTGAAGACGATATTGCTCCCCAGAAATTACAATCAATTTATATTGTTTGCTCTCTTTTACACTAAATAAGATCTTTTTGAGACATGGTGAGTTCTCTATGACATGGCATCAAGCAAAAGTTATGTACCAAGTCTAGATATCTCCAACTTTGTGCTTTCCTGGTGTTTGGATGTGCAGCTCCCATCAGCTTTAGCAGTCAGTGTTAGCTAAAATTGATAGGGAAGAAGAAGCTCAGAACATGTGAAAGGCAACTAACTGGGGAAGACTGAACAAACTATAGAAGTTTACTACAATTCCGTGCTTTGGGTGGCATGCCAAATTAAGAACTCCACCACTGAATGATACTAGTGATTTGTGCACGGATGTGAAAGATTGTCAGTCTTGATCTTACTAGTGTCCTCATTTTGCCCTGACATATTTACAAGGTTATAAGATTTTTTTTCTCACTGCATAGAAAGTTGCGCATATTTTGTGTACATTTTTCCAAAATACGTATTTTTTGTATGGATTTTTATAATGTATGTGCTTGGGAAATTGCATTACCAGAAGCCACTATTCATTCATTCATTTGTTAATTCATTCACTCAGGTTCAGATTACCAAGGAATACCCATTGCTGTGGGCTAAATTTCAGAAGCAGTCAATTGCAAACCACAACTGAAAATTCCTTGCCTAAGAAAACCCAAGAAATCCATGGGTTCACTCCTAATTGGCAGGTGACTTGGAGACACATACAAAACACACACACATTTTAAAAAATGGTTTGGTGCATATTTTTCAAACTTAAACATATTTAACAGTATGCACTTTCGAAAGCAACGTATTTCATATTTCACAATGCACATTTTTTCCTCCCAAATGAAACAATCTCACAAATGCACAGATGACTGTACCAAAATCTATTCCATAATTTTGGGAGCTTTGGAAGAGACAAAAATGAACATATCTGTAGCACTGCTAAATCTATAATTTTTCCTTCACATTTCTGAACTATGACAGATTGAATTGCCTTTCCCCAGCCTGACACTTTCTGAATGTGTTGGACTACAGTTTACAGCATCCCTAGCCATGGTGTGGTTATTGCAATCCAGCATATGTGAAAGTTCCCAGGTTGGGGACAGTAATCTATACAACAAGGCAAAAGAAAAAAAAGAGGAGATTAATAATGGTATCAACCTTTGGCAGTCAAGTGGAAAGAATCAAAGAGCATCCTTGGGGTCAGGAAGAGAAAATGTGTGTAAGCGATCTGTCATTCAAACCTGTGACAGAGATGTAAGAGGAGATATGGTGAACAGTCTGGTTTGACAAAGGCTTTGCTTGAGAACAGCAAAGATTTGCATTCAGACCAGGTCACAAGAGGCAGTAATTCAAAGACTAGACTAAATTCCGAAATCACAATATAAAACAAAGAATAGCTTTCAAGAAAAGGTCTAGTTTTCTTTATTTCCAGCCATTAGTTTTTCTTCTACAGGAACGGTTTTAAACTCAATGAATATTAAATCACAACATGTTCTGACATACATGCAATACATGCTTTTCATCAGAGAAATCCAGAGCTTGGAATGACTTCAGGGACTACAATTGTCAGACAAAGGACAAGCAGGCTGGCCAGAGTATACTGGGAGTTGTAATCTGAAATAAAACTTTTCCAAATTCATTGGGGAGCTTTTATCTATCAATTACACATGGATAAAAACTCACTTGGAGGGCCCATACCTTAGTGATTTTTCAGGCATCTCCATTTAAGGATTTCAGGAAGGACAACTGCAAAAGATACTTAGTAGAAACTTGGAAAAGCTAATAACAGATCTTCAGATAGGGATAAATGGATCAATGATATTAGTCAACATAAAGTAGGTGTGTTTGTGTATGAAAGAAAAAAAGAAAATTATTTTTAAAGTATCCAGTAGTGCTTCAGCTGGGTCTGTTGGAAAACTCACTAAATATAGTTAAATATTAAGAACATACTCCTAAGCAACCCAATTCTGAGAAGATCTGGTCCTAAGCGAATGATAAACTCCATCTTAGGCGAAAATATGTATTTGTTAAAATGACTATCAAAACAGAAATATATGAATACTACAACAATATATGTCCACTTCCTCCTTCATCAGATACTCTAATAAAAGAGCAGCTAGAGAAGACAGACACTGAAATATCCTATTGTAATATTCAAACTTCTGCTCCATTCAGTAGTGAAAAGAATGTGACGAAGTCTACAGTCCTCTGCTGGATTTTGTTAGAATAAATCTCGGCACTCCCTTGCAATTTTTGAAGAGATTTTAAAAGAAAAGGTACTGGGGGAAGAGCAGCATCAAGTGGTTAATCTCATGCCTATGGAGTGGTAAATCCATTCCAGGCTTCTGCTAACTTTACGGGTGCTGACCATGGTGCTGAATCTATTTAGCCATTTCAGCCCTTGAAGATACTTAAAACCCAGATTAAAACCTGGGATCAATTCACTGTCCCTCTCACATGGACGACACCAATAATCACAGGGAAGAGGGGTTCACCTTGTTTGGATGGAGAACCATGTCCTCAGGTGTCTTCTGACATTATGTCCCCCCTTTTAAAAATTGGAGGCAATGAGGACTTCTAGAGGACTCAAAGCCACAAGAAAAAAACCCAGGCATTCATAAAGACACATGATTTCTGATCCTGATACAAATGGAGCCAGTTCTTTCCAATTTTGCAGTGAAGATCTTTTCTAAACACAAAATACAGTAGAACTTAAATCTGTGCAGAACATGTATAAAATGGCCTTGTTAACATGCTGTCTCCAGATTTAACCATGCTTAACATGGTTTCCAATGAAATCAATGGGATATGAATGAGTAATTAGTAAAATAAGCCTGATTGATTTCATTGTGCCTGTTGTAAGCATGACTAAAGCTGAATATAACTGAATATATTTTCACTTGGCACTCTTGTCTTGATTTGGCCGTGTTGCTGGCTGATATGAATTTTAATGGGTGTTTTAATGGATGTTCTCTGTGTTGCCATTTCAGAGGCTGCTTGTATGCGTAAATCAATATATGTATTTAAAACACTTCAGAATAAATGGATAGTGTACACGTACATATTTGCATGCTGCTTACGCCTGTGTGTATATCTTGTCACTTTTTAACAAGTATTGTGAAACACTCTGCCATGTGAAACACTATCTATTTAAGATGGCTCCAAATTGTGATGGAGCCTGACTATTTGAGGGCTTCACATGCAAAAAAAAATCACTTTCATTTACCAGTTCCTTGAGCAAAGAGACCCCTTCCCTCCCACAAAAGAAAAGAGAAGTCATCCCTGCTTTAGCTCAGCCACAGCATTTGATAGGGTTGGCCGTCACCGCTCAAAAGTGGCCAAGCCCGGAATGAGCCGGGGTTTGGCCGTCGCAGCTGTGGTTGGCAAATCTCAGCAGGGAAACTTGCATAATGTCAGATCTCATTATGCCTGGTTGGTTCTGATCAATGCTATCTGTCCCTCACTCTTGGAAGGGGAGAACTGTTCGAAATAAGAACAAGTTAGTTATGGCTAAAGGTATCGGGTGCACCCTATAAACATACTGCATCTGGCAAAATTGTGCCACTATGGGCAGGATGAGGTGAGTAGAGGTGGGAAGAGGCTTAAAAACAAACAGGCTGAAAAAACAAATAGTAGAAGTTGGGGAAAAGGGTAAACAGTGAATGAAGACTTATATACTGGGGGAGAAAATGGAACCACTGCCATATGTCTAAATAAAAATTAGCTTGAGCACCTGCAGTGCTTGTAAGATGTATGGTTCTTTTTTTCTTCCTTACCTTACTGCTTCTCTTTTTTCCATTTTAATTGTGTTTTTAGAAAGTGATTAACTTTGCTTCCCCCGCCCCCACCCCTCTCCCCATACTTGAAGCCTCTTTGCATTTCCACCTTGATGTGGTCACTTTCTATCATTGCCTTTAATTGCACCTTTTTGATGAATTAAGCCATCATTTGGATGGTTTTAATCTCTTTGTACTTGAAGAGGCAAGGGGGGGAAATGGCTTCAAAGGTGAATCAAGCGACATTTCTCCTTTGTTGAATTCCTTTTTGGAATTTGGGGATGGAAGGAGAGCCCGCTGTGGAAAGCCAGCCCAGTGCAGACAATGCGAGGAAATGAAGTGGATGTCATTAACTTTGCAGATTTGCTTTAATAGCCACCAGCATAATCAGGATATTGGTCTTCAACTGGCTAAACATGAACCATAGATTGGTAATTTCTCCACATATCCAGGGATGGAGGAATGCAGTCATAACATTATCATCACCACCTTTGTTATTATTTTTGGGTGTGTTGTTTCTGTGTGTATGTACTTTGGAGTGAGGAGGGAGAATGGGTTCAAATCCTTCTGTCTGGGAGTTTTAGTTTAAAAGGAACAACTCGTACAAACTCTACTTTAGAAGTACAGTGCTACCCCTACCCTGTTTCCCCTAAAATAAGACATCCCCAGAAAATAAGACCTAGTCGAGGTTTTGCTGAATTGCTAAATATAAGGCCTCCCCCGAAAGTAAGACCTAGCCAAGTTTTTGTTTGGAAGCATGCCCACCGAACAGAACACCAGATCATGCAGGATTGGTAAATGTACATACCATAGAGTGTTGTACATGGAAATACAGTAGAGTCTTACTTATCCAACACTCACTTATCCAACATTCTGGATTATCCAACACATTTTTGTAGTCAATGTTTCCAATACATCGTGATATTTTGGTGCTAAATTCGTAAATACAGTAATTACTATATAGCATTATTGCATATTGAACTACTTTTTCTATCAGATTTGTTGTATAACATGTTTTGGTGCTTAATTTGTAAAATCATAACCTAATTTGATGTTTAATAGGCTTTTCCTTAATGCCTCCTTATTATCCAACATATTCACTTATCCAACATTCTGCCGGCCTGTTTATGTTGGATAAGTGAGATTCTACTGTATTGGTAGTAATAAGAAATTCTTGATAGGATTCACAGTTTGTCTGGTTATGCTGGTTTGCGATGACAACTACTGTACAGTATGTAATAAATGTTCATTTTTTGTTCAACAATAAATGTGAATTCTTCTTCATGGAAAGATAAGACATCCCCTGAAAATAAGACCTAGTGCATCTTTGGGAGCAAGAATTAATATAAGACACTGTCTTATTTTCGGGGAAATACGGTATGTCTGTGAGATTGGTAGTCATGGTTCGCCTATCTGCACCTGACTTGTCTCCTCCAAGGAAACTCTATTATGGTTAGACGAGGCGTGCAGACCAGAAGATTAGCCCTTTGCATATTCAAAAAGGAGTAACACAAGTAGAAGAAAATGCAAAACTCAAACTTTACTCTTGTGCAGCAGAGTTCATTAAAGAAAAAACAGCAACTACAACACAAACTTTCTAGTAATAATATAGTCACAGTTCCTCTGGAGTATCAAACTCACATATGGTCCTTGGCATTTAATTCATGCAATGCTTTTCATCAGAAAATATGTCTTCTCCCAATCTTCATATCTTGTTCATGGAGATGAGCATGGAAGACAAACTTGCCAGCATCAAATAGGCTGCAAGTCAAGAGCTGACGCAGAGGCGAACATTCAGTAAGCCCAAAAACATACAACAAACTCTCCCCAGTTATACCCCTTTGGGAGTGGCCCAAGACTTGTTGACCTTAATTACTCCAATTACTCAGCCTGTGGATTGTAATCAACTAGGGTGAGTCTTTTTTCTCCTAACACACATACACACACGGTAGTGATTCCACAGGAACTTAGCCATGTGTCTTAATAAACTCGATGCTAACTTCCAGTGGAAGTGGTTCATTTCAATATTTTCACTATTACCCATGCTTTCCTGTTTCCACAGTGTTCAGGGGTGTATCCCCCGTGGATACAGGGGTCGTACCGTAGTATTGAGGGCAAATGCTCACAAGTGCTACTGTTCTCACTCAGAGAATAGGAAACCGCTGCATACAAAGTCAAGCTATTGCTTAGTTCAGCTCAGTATGAGGTACTTTCATTGGCAGTGACTATCCACAGTTTCAAACAGAGGGGATCTTTCACAGCCCTAACTGGAAATACTAGAGATTGAACATGGGATCTTCAGGCTGCACAGCATGTACAATACTACAGGCAGTCCCCGAGTAGCAAACATCTGACCAAACAACTCATACTTAAGAATGGGAGTGAGACAACAGGAAGTGAGGGAAATCACCCCTAGGAAGGGAAATTCACTCCTGAAAGAGTTATCATGGTGAAAACGTATCTCCACTGAAGCTTTATCATCAATATGATTCCTTTCAGATGTGTATTGTTTTTATATACAGTAGAGTCTTGCTTATCCAACATTCACTTATCCAATGTTCTGTATTATCCAACGCAATCGGCCTTTTAGTAGTCAATGATTTCAATATATTGCAATATTTTATTGCTAAATTTATAAATACAATAATTAATAATTACTATATAATGTTACTGTGTATTGAACTGCTTTTTCTATAGATTTCTTGTAAAACATGATGTTTTGGTGCTTAATTTGCAAAATCATAACATAATTTGATGTTTAATAGGCTTTTCCTTAATCCCTCCTTATTATCCAACATTTTCACTTATCCAACATTCTGCCGGCCCATTTATGTTGGATAAGCGAGACTCTGCTGTATTTTTATATGGGTGTGAGGCACTGAATCTTTGACATTTATAATGCTACTAGCTGTGCCCAGCCACGCGTTGCTGTGGCGTTGTCTGGTGGTGTTGGTGAGAAATTGTTGAGGTAGTGGTGGTATTGAATGCCTGTTGTATGGTTGTCTTTATGTTTAGTATGCACACTGAAGTGGATTATATGGCAGTGTGGAGTCAAGATAATCCAGTTCAAAGCAGATAATATAAGATTCTAAATGGGTTATATAGCTGTGTGGAAGGGCCTTGAGTCTACACTGCCATATAATCCAGTTAAAATTTGATAATCTGTGGAAGAGGCCTAAGTGAGGCCTAACTGTGCCTGTCCCCTGGGCTGAGTAGGTTGCTAGGAGACCAAGTGGGCGGAGCTTAGCCTTCTAACTGGCAGCAATTGGATAAAAACTATTATTCCTCTCCCTCTAATTAGGACTTTATTTTTCTTTTCTTTTTGTTGTATCAACCTAGAGCCGTGAATGATGGGTTGTGTTGTCAAATTTCGAGGTTGGGGGGCCTGTAGTTTTGTTGTTTTGTCCGCTGCCCTGATGCCATCACTCTTTTATATATATAGATAGATAAACCACTTTGAGTCCCCCTAGGGGTGAGAAAAGCAGTATATAAATGTAATAAATAAATGATCCTTCTTTCCAAAACAAGCTAATTTTTTCAAAATCCAATTGTCACAGGGACAGAAAGTGAGGTGAAATCTTCTGAACAGGGGCACAGACAGCAAAACCACCACCACAGGGACATTAACTCTTTCCTATACTGTTCAAAGTGTGTGTGTGTGTGTCTGTGTGTCTGGAATTACACTTTAAAAAGCACCTGTTCCAACTTCCATGCAAATTCAACTTAGGAACAAACCTACAGAAACTATCTTGTTGGTAACTTGGGCACTGCCTGTACTCGATATGGTCCTCCTGGAGCTTAAATCGCCGAAGATCCTTGCAGATCTTGGAAGCTAAGCTGGATCAGCCTTGGAAGGGAGACCACCAATGAATGCCAGATGCTGTAGGCAATATTTCAGAAGAAGGAACTGGCAAAACTACCTCTGAGTATTCCTTGCTTAAGAAACCCTTATGAAATTCAGGTCACCATAACTCAACAGGCAACTTGAAGGCACATTCACAAACATGGTCCTTATCTAGGGCAACCTTCATCAGATGAAATGTCATAAAGGTACCTTAATGTAAATTGTTGTCCCAGCAATGGACAAAGATGACTCCCTCTCTGGAGGACACTGCCAATCAGAGCAGATAGCCTTAGGTCTCAATAGGCCAGGCATGGGCAAGCTTGGGCCCTCGAGGGTTTTTGGACTTCAACTCCCACAATTCCTAACAGCCTCAGGCCCCTTCCTTTTCACCCTCAGCCGCTTAAGCGGCTGAGGGTGAAAAGGAAAGGGCCTGAGGCTGTTAGGAATTGTAGGAGTTGAATTCTAAAACCCCTGGAAGGCCCAAGTTTGCCCATGCCTGCAATAGGCAGTCTACACTGTGGAATCGATGCAGTTTGATACCACCTTCACTGCCATAGCTTAATGTTATGGAATCATGGGAGCTGAATCTTTACCTTTAGCCTTCTTTGCTGATGCCTTTTCAAACTACAGTTCCCAGGATTACAGAACATTGAACCTTGGCAGTGAAAACGGTGTCAAACTGCATTAATTCTACAGTTTAGATGCAGCAGACTCAACCTAAAGAAGTTCCATCCATTTCTCCAGCTCTTTTCCCTTCAGTTCCGCTGCTCCTATGTCAACAGATCTTTGAAAATCGCAGAAGCAGCGCAAACTATTCAAATTGAATAAACGTATGCAATGATGAGGCTTAATCTGAATAATTCATTCTGGTCAGAGGATTTGTCTTCCTTTGATAAAGAATTTGGTCTTTTGGCAGGCACAGATTGCCCACAGCCCAAAAGTATGCTATATATTTATTTGCCTTACATTTTCCATCAGCTTGTACCAAATATTTTTGTACTAAAACTGCAACATGTGCCTATAAATTATTGCACTCTATGGATTAGATTTACAGTCATTTTTTTCTTCTTCTTCTTTACATTGTTTGGTGACTTATTATTCTACTGTTTCATGTTTAATGCCTGGCATATTAGTAAAGTAGTAATCAATAGCAGACAAAATGACCAGATATTTTTAATGTTCCTTGCTCGCGTCAACTTCCCTGCAATTAAAGTGGAAAAACTAAATATTGTTGATGTGTTCTGCGTAATTGGAGACTCATTCACCCAAAACAACCGCTTTGCAAAAGTCTCTCTCTTTTGGGTTTACAACCGATTACAATCAAAAATTGGCCGTCCACATCATTCCAATATGCTGTTTTGCGGGCTGCAAGGTTATATTATGGAGCTATAAAATAAAAGGTTGGTTTTATTCCCATCACAGATATGATTTGTCATGGGTTTCCAGACACCGAGGAAGGATAGTATTTACACTACAGCTTAGGAAACTGGCTCAATAGAAAGAATATCCCCTTCTCCAAAAAATTAGTATCAAATAGTACCGTACAATTGCTTGGGTTTTCTGTCATACAAAATGGGGAAATTGCCTTTTGGCAATTGGGTGTGGTGGGATTTGGTAGTTGATAGGGGCAATCGGAGTTAAATGAGAACAAGAAGTCCTTAAAGTTTCCTGGGTAGTCCCCAAACCATCAGGAATGCAAAGGGATACAAGGCCTGACCGCTATTTTGTTGCTATTGCTGCCATTGGTTGAATTAATATTTGGCATCTATGCATTTTCTCCTGGGCTATTTTTAGTTAATCAATGAATGAATGTAAATAAAACGCAGAGCACCATGCAGCATTCTGGAGAAATATCTTGCCCGACTGAGTTCTTGCTTTCTAATCTTTCTGCTTTAGGCACCAAGAAAAGTAGGAGATACATTGGACTTTATTACACAAACTCGCTATTCCACTACAGTCATGCTATAATTGAGAGTTGATATAGTAATATAATAATAACTTTATTTTTGTATCCCACCTCCATCTCCCCGAAGGGACTCAGGGCGGCTTAAATAGGGACGAGCCCAATCAGCATAATTAAATGAAATATGAACACGCTAAGTACATATATAGTCCATAGTAACTGCATAAATAATAACAGATAAACAGAAAAACAAGAACATTATAACAAAAATAAATCAACCATCAAACCAACCATTAAAGTTGAAATAACAATCAGTTCATAGCATCTTCGATATTTCACATCTTTTTAACTGTGAAATTGCACCAATTCGCTGTGTTAGATCCTAATAACATGGAACAATATAGTCACAGAGCATACTAATCTATCTAAGGATGTATAGACACTTTGGATCTCATGCTGGGAGAAAGGTAGACTATAATTAAAATAAATAAATAATAACTCAAGCACAGCAGCTAGCACAGCAGGTTAAACCACCAGCTACAGAAGATCTTGCCAAGGCAGTTCAAGCCATGGGCGGGGTGAGCTCCTGCCATCAGCCCAGCTTCTGCCTACCTAGCAGTTCAAAAACAGCAATGTGATTAGATAAATAGGTACAACTTTGGCAGGGAGGTAAAGGGCACCGCTAAAAAAACATGCCAGCAGTTTGATCAGGAAGGCATCCATGAATGACCAGCTTCTCAGCGTGGAAAAATGGAACAACAGCACTTTTCAATGGTCAAGTCAAGCACAACCTCCAGATGCCAGAGATGAAAAAAGAGGAAAGCCTTGCCTCTGTTTATGTACTGTCTGTCTTTGTCAATTGTATAACAGCATTGAATGTTTGCCATATATTTATCTGTAATCCGCTCTGAGTCCTCTTGAGGAGATAGAGTGGAATATAAATAAAGTATATTATTACTGTTGTTGTTGTTGTTGTTATCTTGATGTTTTCATTCACCATAATATAAACCATACTTAGAATAACCATTTAAACTCTTATTCCTAGCTGTCATGGAGCATGTATGGCACACCAAGTTCAATTATTTTCTACCATTGAATTGTCCAGATATTGTTGGACTTTGGTTTCGAGAATCCCTAACCCCATCAGAGGTCAGGGATTTGGGGAGGCTGAAATACAAAACATGTATTAGGCCCGAAGACTGACTACCATTACAGGAATCTATGCAAAAGCTGGACTAATTGAGAAAGCTTAGAAAAGTCTCTCCCCTACACACCAGAATTCTTCAGTCAGCAGGTCAACTGGCTGAAGGATTCTTGGAATTGTGATTCTTTTTTGGAGTATACTTCCCAGAATCCCCCAACCTGTTGGCAAAAAAATGAACTTTTCTAAACTCTGGTAGTTATATGGAGACCTTTCTTCATCCCTCTTAGAGACAAATCTGGCACACTCTAAATGTGTTGCACTAGAAGTCCCAGAATCCCCAGTCAAGGATGCCATAGCCTATGTTCTATCCTAGATTATATCCAGGGATCTCATAGTGTTGTATAGTAGTTTAAAACAGTTTAAAAATTTAAAGAATCAAAATAATTTAAACAGAGCCAAACAGCATCCCGAGGGTAATTTCTCTCGCAAAACCTACCAACCAGAAACATTATGATGGATAAGAACAGTTTGTAACTATATCTGCATTGCCCACTGACCTTTTCGTTCTTGTTCCAAAATAAAATGCCTACAAAACTTTTACAAGACGTGTGCTCAAGTGGCAGTTCATAAACTTCCTCAGCTTAAAAGGACAAGAAGTTTGGACAGGTATCTTAGATTTTGTGATAATTGCAATAATTATACTTCTGATGGCATGGATCATGGAGCTCATGTACGTATAAAGCATCTGTTTGTTTACAGGTTAGGGATGGAGTCTTGAACGTATTTACAAATTAGTATGCTCCAGTGTACACAGATGGACTTTATAAGTTAAGTTACTCAGGTTTCAGTAGCAGGAGAGGTTCCTGGTGAACTCTCTCCATTGTTAGAAATAGGCACCTGGGGAAATCCCCCAGTTTAACAGATTTTAACAAATCACATGCAAGCATTTTAATTAATTTGCTGCATTTGCATATGAATAAGCATAATTGTTCTGAGGGAGAAAATATAGTTTGTTTTTAGTTAGGCTGAAAACCTTAATTGATGGATCCATTTAAAATTTATCAGTTAAAGACCTTGTTAATTGACTAAAGAGACATCTCCAATAAATCAAGCAACATACTTTTCACAATGTTAATTATTTTGTAATACAATTAGCCCTTCGTATTCATGGATTCAGCACTCGCAAATTCCACCATCTATGGTTTGGAAATATTTTCCAAAGCAAACTTTGCAGTTTTATATAAGGAACATCATTTTACTACAATGTTGTATGTAATGAGGCTTGAACATCCAATCATTTGGTGGGGCTTCCTGAAACCAAACCACATTAATAGCTTTCAATACCACAATGTTCTTGTCATCTACCTTTCTATAACAACATGTTAATCCCAATATATATCTGCTATCTATGATTCTGCGACTGCCGTGGAATAGCAACTTGTGCAATAAAGTCCCAAGCAACTCTTCTGAATCAGTAAGTTTTTATAGAGAAGCAAATGCCTCTTTTAAACAGCCTTGCCCATCATAGCAAACAGAAGTATCCCTCCCTTTTTTCCCATGATGGAAATCCTCTTCTGGTATCTGTTGTATGATGCTTGCAGTACCAGCAGGTGGCAGATGCCATCTTCAAAGAGGCAGTCCTTCAAGGGAGAGGAAGACTGGGGAGATGCCTCTACTAAAGTGACACCTCCTGCCTGCGTTTCTACAACAAAGTCTTTACATGTTTTGAGGAATAATTTTTAAAAGAACCTTCAAACCCTACAGAAACCAGTTTCTTCCTCATCCTGGAAGCTAAGTAGCTTCAGCCTTGAATGAGAGACCACCAACAAATGCTGTAGGCTATATTTCAGAGGAAAGAAACCATCTCTGAGTTTCTTTGTTTAAGAAACCCTATGAAGTTCAGGGGATCACAATAAGCAGATATGAAACTTGAAGGCACACGCAACACTATAAAAAGCATGTTTCCCTGATCAAGACTACTGCTCTAGCTATTGAAACTAGCTGATCAATTCAAAACCCATCCTCTGATTTGAGTCTCACCCCCATCCCACCAGGATTTTGGTCTGTGATTCATCTCAACCCAGCCAATGGTGAGGATTGATTAGCGTTACAGTCTGAAGAATCAGCTAAGCATATGAGAGCTAGCATCAAATGTGAATCTGGAGAGAGTTAGGCTGCTTCAATACTGCATGTAACTCCAGATCTGTATCCAAATTAAATGGTGACAACTTGCAGAGGTTGGTCGCCATCCATGTTTGCTAACAGAGTCCTTATAATTCATGGAGAGTTTGACCAAACTCTCCCTCAATTATAAGGACTCTGGTAGCAAACACAGAAAGGTATGTGTTACATTCTTCCAATCAAATTGGGGTAGACAACTGTAGTGGGTCTGAGGATCCATGTGATACAGACAGATTGCCCAAAACGCCAGAAAGAATATCAAATGCGGAAATTTTGGGGAAATTTGTTTGTGAGTAGTTTATGTTATAAATAGGTTGGTGGGTAGGTTATGTTATATAATGCAGTAAGAAGGTGCAGACTATAATGTGGGTAGAACTTGCAAAAAGTGAGCTGCCACTGCTAGATGTTTCCAATGAAGATATACCACATTTTTAAAATTGTCATTAGAAAAGCATTCCAGAGAATTTGGAGAGAGTTAAGCTGCCTCAATACTTCATGTGGCTCCAGATCTGTACCCAAATTAAATGGTCACAACTTACAGAGCTTGGTCAAGTTTTCCCTGAATTGTAAGGACTCACATAGCAAACACAGAATAACCAGCACATATCAGTAATGCCTATGTTTAAAATAACTACACGAATGTGGCTATAAATAACCATTTATGGCAACAAGAAGGGGAGGCTGTTTCTTGGGTATGTCTCTTGTCCAAGTCAGTGAAACCAAGTCAAAGGCTTCAAAAATTGCTTTCTGAGCAATTGCTTCCAGAATCTCCTCTCCAAAAGTAACATGAAGATCTGTTGAGATTCTGACCAGAGTGGATCCAAAGATTGTCAGAGTCATTCCAAAAGACCCACTTTTTCAAGCTCTGAATTTGTCCATTGGAGGTTGGTTGTATAAAACACTTGCTCCTTCGATAAAATAGAGACTGTCAATGAGGCTCGCCATAGAGTTTTCATTCCGATTGCCATAAATGGATTGCCACGCATTCTCCCAGGTTGGCTGTGGCATCCTGGGAGGTGCAGTCCAGAAAAGTAACTTTCTCCATCTTTGGCTCATTTCTCTGAAGGGTTGTTTTAGAAGAACAACAAGCACGCAAACTGCCATTTTAAAAAGATTAATTTTTAACTGACATTGTGAACTTGCCTCACTTTTGATTAGATATCCCAGTCAGACCAGAAGGTATGTGTGTGACAGACACACTTAAGCCCATCCCTTCTTTCACTCTCCACTCTTTGCAAATACAGGCTGGGTTTAACTTTATGTATCTCAAGAAGAGATCTTCAGCAAGTCTATTTATTTAGAAAGAGTCAAAAAGCAAACGCCGGCCAGCAAAACGGACGTAACAGGACCCTGCTGCTGTTATGATTTTTTGCCTTTTCTTGTGAAAGAGGTGAAATAATTTTAAACACAGACAGACAATGAATTTATTTATTTAGAAACTTGTTAAATAAGAGTCCGAGGATTCAAATACTCTGTGTGGACATTGTGCAGAACTGGCCCAGAGCCAAGCAACCAGCTCTCTCTTGAGAGAGTCAATGACAAACAAAGAATCGAGGACTTCTCTCCATCCCAAGAATAAAAATATAGGGTTAAAAAGGAAAGTCATTACTTATACCCACAAGTAATATCTGAACTGGGTGTCCAAACCCCATCGCTCCAGCCAGGCAACTTCAAAGGCCTGCGAAGAGTGTTTAGCTTTTTAGAGCTAGAACTGGAGCAATATGTCACACTTTTCAAAGGGTTGTGTAAACAGTTCTTTCCCCTTTTGAAGAAACATTTCTTCAGTCCTGCTCGCCCTGTGTAAACAGCGTCCATTTACAAGGCTGCCATGTTTCAAGGGCTGATCACTTGATAGCATCCCTAGGTCTTCTTGCCCCCTCCCTCGCCACTCCGCCCCATTCACTGTATTACTTGTTCCTTCGCAAACATTTACAGAGCATCGCATCTACAATACTGGGGAGGGCTGACAGTCAACATGTGAAGCCTGGAAACAAATCTTGAGGCAAAGGATCCAACCTTAGCATAACATTACTTTGGGGACTGCAACGCCCAGGATCTCCCATGTGAGAGAATTCTGACAGGACATCCAAAATAATACTGTATTTACTTGAATATAATGCTCACATTTGGAGCTAAATTATCTTGCCAAAATTAGGGTGCACATTAGAGTTGCATCATACAGTACTCTTAGTGCTGAGCCAAAGCAAAAGGGGAGGCTGCTTCAGGAGCACCTGGAGCTCCTTTTTGAGGGCCTTCATCTCAAATTTATTTATTATTTATTTGTTTTATTTATATACCCCTCTTCTCCCCCAGGGGGACTCAGAGCGGTCTTACACAATGGCAAAATTAAATGCCACATATAATACAAAATGTAGTAAAAACCAACATTTAATGGCCATGGCTCAATGCTACGCCATCCTGGGATTTGTAGTTTGGTGAGGCATCCACGATTTTTGCCAGAGAAGGTTCAAGACCTTGTCAAACTACACCATTTAAAGTGGATCCATTTTATAGCATAGCTGCACCCCAAGGTTTTTGTTTTCCATTGCTGCAAGCTTTGGTGTTTTAACACTTTTATGTTTTAAAGAAGAAATTATAAGCACACAGCAACTGTAATGCAGACCAAATGACAAAGAGTGCCCTTTTTGCAGCTGTACATTACATTTGCCAGAAAATGCTTTTTTTGGTGTCAGGTGTGCATTAGATCTGATAGCACATTAGACCTGAGTAAATACGGTAATTTTTCAAAGCTCTAGGAAGAATTATAGGAAGCTATCTGGTTCTGCATCACCCTATTGGGTATTATTTATCAAAGGGACACTACTGGGGTCTTCCCATGAACCTACCAAGAGATACTAAGATCTGGGACTTTTTGTTTGTAATCTAATCTATACTGAGAAAGCTTTCCTCTGAAGTAGAATGCTTATAGGATGCTGCCTTTTCATCAAGTTATTATCTACATGGGGATTTTTGGCTGAGGGACCTGTAGCCTCCCAGATGCTGGTGTGCTGAAATGCTCATAATGCCACACTGGCTGTAAATAATGGGATTTTTAATCCAACAAATTCTACAGCCCTGCTTCTTAAACTGTGGATCTTGACCCCAATGGAGTCCCCTAAGCTCAATGCTGGGATCCCAAAAATTTGGCAACAGTAAAAGATTTCTGAATGCCACCCATTTACACACATCTGTTAGCAACCATGTGCAGTGTTTACAGTGGACTCTGCAGAGGGTACTTCAGGTGCACGCCACAAAAAGAGAAATTGCCCTGTGTTTAGCAAGCCTTAGTTATCTCTATTTTATATAACTATATACCTGAGGTCGCAAAAAATGTCTTGGGTAAAAAGGGGTCAGGAGTGGGAAAAGTTTAAGAAGCTCTGTTCCAGAAGACTGTAGTTGACCCTCTGCAGTCTATGCAGACTGGCAGCCAGACTCCAAGGTTTCAGAGAGAGCTCTTTCCCAGCCTTCTTTGGAGATGCTTTGAATATTTGGCATGTAAACATTTTTTGAAACGCAGAGCCAAATAAGAGTTCTTGAGCTTGAACTATGCTAAGGAAGACATCAGGGAAAGTGAGCCTAATTTTAGATAGAAGTGAGAATATTTTGGGTGTCTATCAACTTCAATTTGTTTCTGGGTATGCCTTAAAATCCTTTTTTTTTCTTTTTGTTTGCTTATATGGTCAATTTTTTTTAAAAAAAATTGAAGTAGTGTAATCATTTTAAATACAAACAAAAATGGATTTACACACAACTCTTTTGAAGGGCAACCATTATGTTGCTTTGGGGGCTGAGAGCTTTGCAAAACGATGAAGGGGAAGCTGGCAGTATACTTAATATTCCCCCTTCATGCATGAATCGATAGAATAATTTTTTGTGTGTGCCTATATTTTAAACAAAAACACCTTCAACAAATAAACTGGTACTGCTGGTGTTTTTCAATACCACCTGACTTTCATGACTCATTTCTTCCAAATATCTACATGTGTGAAGTATTGTTATTCAATATAAGCTATGTAAGGCAGATGTGTTTGTTATGAGAGATTAGTTGCCACATCCATGTAGTAAACTTTGCTCGATGTAGGGAGTGGAAATACTTTTTTATAGGCCTAATAACTGAAAAGGAGGTATTAATGGTTACTGCCCTTGGAAGAAGAGAGTATTTGGAGACTTTGTGATGGTCATTGTTATTAAGATACAGGTGAAGGCAAGAAGTATCGACAAAGTTAATTTTAAAACAATGTCAGTTCTCTGAACACCAGTTTACCTCTGCAAAGTTTCACAGGGACACTACCAAATTAGCTCTCTTTGAACCTGCAGACCTCTCTTTACCCAAAATCTGACTTGTGTGACTTCTAATATAGTTACATAAGGCCCCTTACAAAGAAATAACAAATGGCAATATCTCACAATTTTTAGTAATTCAGTAGCAACGTTGGTAACTTTAGGTTTCCTTGTGGAAAGAAAGAATGGGGTATAAATATACATAATAAACATAATAATAAACTGTGCAAGGAAGCTGACGAAACCATTGATCATATCCTCAGCTGCTGTAAGAAAGTCGCACAGACAGACTACAAACAGAGGCACAACTATGTGGCCCCAATGATTCATTGGAACTTATGCCTCAAGTACCACCTCCCAGCAGTAAAAAAAAAAAAAAACTGGTGGGATCACAAACCTGCAAAAACAATGGAAAATGAACATGCAAAGATACTGTGGGACTTTCGAATCCAGACCGACAAAGTTCTGGAACACAACACACTAGACATCACAGTTGTGGAAAAGAAAAAGGTTTGGATTATTGATGTCTCCATCCCAGGTGACAGTTGGATTGATGAAAAACAACAGGAAAACCTTAGCCACTATCAGGACCTCAAGATTGAACTTCAAAGACTCTGGCAGAAACCAGTACAGGTGGTCCCGGTGGTGATCGGCACATTGGGTGCCGTGCCAAAAGATCTCAGCTGGCATTTGGAAACAATAGACATTGACAAAATTACGATCTGCCAACTGCAAAAGGCCACCCCACTGGGATCTGCGTGCATCATCCAAAAATATATCACACAGTCCTAAACGCTTGGGAAGTGTTCTACTTGTGATTTTGTGATACGAAATCCAGCATATCTTTCTTGTTTGCTGTGTCAGACTATGTCATTGTGTCAATAATAATAAGAATAATAATACCTCTACACCAGGATAAGCAACCCGTCTCATTTAAAACGCTGTTGACCCACAGAAATTGTTTTATTTGTAACTCATTTGTCTTATAACACAGGAATCAAGGTGACTTACAACTACATCAAAGTGAGGAAAAGTTAGTCTCCCTCAGCATTGCTGAACTGCAGTTCCCAGCAACCCTAACCAACATAGCTAATGGGGAAGAATGCTGGTAGTGACAATTCAGCAACATCAGGAGGGCAGCTCTAACATTTGGCTTAAACAGCACTCCCACATCTGTACCCTAAGGGACTAAGGGTAGCTTTCCTTCTTTTCTAAAGTGTGTTTTAATAGTTCCAGAGCATCTCTTTCAGTAATACCCTGGATTACCATCAGGCTTTTAAAATCTGCTCCCTCTGGCCACCCTGCCGAAATCCCTCACTTTAGGATGTTTATTTGAATTTCCTTGCAAACTTGTGGTGCCTGCTCAGCTAAGGATCTGCCCATGCATCCATGACATGGCATTGAAAACCATAGTTCAGACTACTTTCCAGTTTCTTGGGAGAGCCTCACCAACAAAAACTACTGCCAAAAGCAGGAGTATAAATATCATAGAGAAGGTTGGAGTGATCATTCAAAAATCAAACCCATCATTGGACAATGGATGCATTATGTGTGGTCACAGCTGCAACTCTGTCCATGCTAAGCTCTTTCCACTCCCCAAAGCTGTCATTCATTGAACAAGTGAGGAAATCAATCCATTATAAGTCAGGCTCGTCTATGTATATGTATAGACCAGGCATGGGCAAACTTTGGTCCTTCAGGTGTTTTGGACTTCAACTCCCACAATTCCTAACAGCCGGTAGGCTGTTAGGAATTGTGGGAGTTGAAGTCCAAAACACCTGGAGGACCAAAGTTTGCCCATGCCTGGTACAGACCCTGGAAAATCCCATGGTATTTTCCCCTCGAAGTACAGCTAGGAATGCATCTTTTGTGGAGGTTGTAAAGACTAGAATTTATAATGTTTACAAAAATTAACACATCAAACTGACACAACCACTATTCATCAATGATTCGTAGTATTATAATTATTTATATCCTGTCTTTTTCTCAAAACTGGGATTCAAAACAGCTTCATCTTGAAGCTACATCCACATGATACAAAGAACATCCATGTGACCCATCGCTTGTTCCTTCCACTCAAAGAGCTTTGACTTCTCTCTTCTACTGTGGGCTGAGAATCAAGTAGTTACAACAGTGGTATCTTTACTTTTTCTCAAAAAAAAATCAGAATAACTAGTAGAAAGGGATACACTTACATACAGCCCTTGAGGTTCAAGGCAAAAAGATCTTGCATACATAAGATCACTGCCTCATTTAACAGGAATAACTACCACTCACAGTCAGTCACTCATACCCACAATCACCAGCATAATTGATCAGCAATTAACTCAAGATCCCTTAATGAAGATGAATTATTCCTTAACAAGCTTGAAGTACCTTACCAGATTCATAATAAAGGCAGTTGAAAAATTCAGATTTCCTTCTCCTCGTATATATACACACACATAATTTCAGCACAGGCCCATGGATTTATGGTGGCTACAGTGCAAATGTAACTAGGGACTGTAATTTTGGATTAATATATTAGGAATACAAATAATACGGCCCTATATAAAAGTCAGAGTCGTAATATCACACCTGCAATTCAAAGAGTTAAAGGACTGATTCATTTACCATTGCTGAACTACTTTTCACGGAGAATAAAAAGAAAAGTTGCATAAAATCTGGAAGAGGGAAGCTGACCACCATTTATTAGCACCCCTAGTCTAACAAATATTGTGCCCTGGAATTTAAGTATTGTTTGCTCTGTCCCTTTATTCTCCAACATTAGCAGTAATTTGTTGCTATTGTTGCATACCTTCAAACCATTCCAACTTATGATGACCTCAAGGTGAATCTATTGAGGGCTTTCTTTGGAAGGTTTTTTTAAAGAGAGGGTTTAACTTGCCCATGATTTTCCCTTCTTGCAGATACTTGCAGAGGAGGGCAAATTACTTTTCCCCAATCTATTATCACTGAAACAGCTTTAAATATGAAGTCATTTATAAACACAATGTGTACATTGAAAAGGCTTTGATATGTCCAGTGTATCTTAACTTCAAGTGAGTGTACATAGGCTATTTTATAGACAGTGTTTATTACTTCCAGGAGAGTTCAACAATAGACAGTTTTGGAGTACCACTCTACCGGCATACCTCACTTAACAAAACACTCTAAGAAAGGAGCTCCTTTTCACATAGCCTTTTTTTCACCTGCACAGACACATTCCTCGGTGTCCTCTGTCTGCTAGTCTTTTAGTGAAGAAGAAAGGCCTGAAAAACACAGACTTATCTGTCGCAAACAGTGCAAAGAACTTGAGCAGCAGTCTATTCTAGCCAATTCAATTGTATTTAGGTGTGCCTACCTTCAACAGGCAAGGTAAACAGCAGCTGCCTCCAGAACAGTACAAAGAGAGAAAACAGTTACTGTATATATTCATATATAAATGGATTTTGATGTGACCATTGATAAGTCAAGGATCATTCTGCAAAGAGGCAAATGTGCCCATTGAACCTCAGGAGGGTAGTTGCTACTGATCACCCCCATTTTCCCACTCAACTTTCAAAAAGGCCAGAAACGGTACTGTGGCAGAATGTTGAAGAGATTGGTATTTATTTTGGGTTCTCCTGGGATGGACTGAAATATTGCCTTTCACCAATTAAAGAAAGGATTTAGCAGGCTATATCTTCATTATTATTTTTAGACTAACACATGAGTATATACAGTATATCTCACTCTGTCCACCAACTTGCTGGTAGAGGGAAAATCATCCCTGGATGTATTTTGGAAGAAGCTTCCAAGTTGCCTGTAGGAAACTCACAGTGTTTTACTTATGCAAGCCTTACATGACCCAGTTGTCCATTTCACATGTGGATATTGTTAGCTTCGGATAAAATGTTTGCTTAAACATGTTGACCACTGCTTTTGTTTCTATTATTTTTCTCTTAATTTCTGCCTGTGGTACAAAATGTTCTGTTAGAGATGTAATGCCCCAGGATTTTACTTTATTATAAGCCCTTTTTACACTATACTACTGCAGGCTGGGGCAAACCTGGGCCCTCTGGGTGTTTTGGACTTCAATTACCACAATTCCTAACAGCCTACAGGCTGGGTTGCTGTGAGTTTTCCAGGCTGCGTGGCCATGTTCCAGAAGCATTATCTTCTGTTGTTTCACCCACATCTATGGCATGCATCTTCAGAGGTTGTGAGGTCTCTTGGAAACTAGGCAAGTGCAGTTTATATACAGTAGAGTCTCACTTATCCAACACTCGCTTATCCAACATTCTGGATTATCCAACGCATTTTTGTAGTCAATGTTTTCAATATATCATGATATTTTGGTGCTAAATTCATAAATACAGTAATTCCTACATAGCATTACTGTGTATTGAACTACTTTTTCTGTCAAATTTGTTGTGTAACATGATGTTTTGGTGCTTAATTTGTAAAATCATAAACTAATTTGATGTTTAATAGGCTTTTCCTTAATGCCTCCTTATTATCCAACATATTCGCTTATCCAACATTCTGCCGGCCCATTTATGTTGGATAAGTGAGACTCTACTGTATCTGTGGAAGGTCCAGGGTGGGAGAAAGAACTCTTGTCTATTGGAGGCAAGTATGAATGTTGCAATGAATTTATTTTTTTTTTCGTGTCAGGAGCAACTTGAGTTGCTTCTGGAGTGAGAGAATTACGTTGCCCAGGGGAGGCTTGTGGGAGGCTTCTCTCATGTCCCCGCATGGAGCTGGAGCTGATAGAGGGAGCTCATCCGCACTCTCCCCAGGTGGGATTCGAACCTGGCAGCTTTCAGGTCAGCAACCCAACCTTCAAGTCACTTAGTCCACTACGCCATCTGGGGGCTCTGCAATGAATCACCTTGATTAGCATTGAAAAGTCTTGCAGCTTCAAGGCCTGGCTGATTCTTACCTGGGGAATCCTTGGTTTGGAGGTATTCGCTGGCCCTGATTGTTTCATGTCTGGAATCCCCCTGCTTTCTAAGTGTTGTTCTTTATTCACTGTCCTGGTATTAGATTTTTTTAAATACTGGTAGCCAGATTTTGTTCATTTTCCTGGTTTCCTCCTTTCTGTTGAAATTGTCCACATGCTTGTGGGTTTCAATGGCTTCTCTGTGTAGCCTGACATGATAGTTGTGAGAGTGGTCCAGCCTAATATCCTGTGTCCAGATTGGTTCACCAAGTGCTCTGCTATACCTGACTTCTCTGGTTGAGTTAGTCTGCAGTGCCTTTCATGTTCCTTGAGGGAGAGGTATTTCCTATTGGCACCAGACTCCTGCCTGATGTTGGAAGCTAAGCAGGGTCAGCCCTGGTGAGGACTTGGGTGGGCGACAGAGGAAAAGTACCAGGTGCTACAACCTTTATTTCAGAGAAGGGAACTGGCCAAACCACTTCTGAGTATTCCTTACCCACTATAAGTTGACATGCATCTTGAAAACACATGCACACAGAGGCATATAGAATACTCTGCCAGGGAGATCTAGTGCGGTCTCACACTACAAATTCCAGGATTTTAAAGGAGGATTCAATGTATAGTATAAACCAGGCATGGCCAAACTTGGACCTTCCATCCAGGTGTTTTGGACTCCAACTCCCACCATTCCTAACAGCCTCAGGCCCTTTCCTTTTCACCCTCAGCCGCTTAAGGAATGGTGGGAGTTGGAGTCCAAAACACCTGGAGGACTCAAGTTTGCCCTTGAAGTCCAAAACTGTTGGCCAGTGAACTCTCCAAAGGCTTGGTGAGAGCTGCATCCTTAGCGGCTCTTTCCCTTGATCTTTGGGAGGGAAAGTGTCCAAGGGATAAGCCCCTCCTTTTCCAAGACCCTAAACAGCCTGTTTATGGGGATTCTGGGTACATCTAAACGCCCTCAACGCTGCTGGACTTTATGAGCCTGGGGTTTCTCTTGAAATGCTCCCGAAGCAAAAGGAGAAGGCGTTTTGGCGAAGAGGTGGGGACTGGAGGAAACTTGTGGAGCTCTGCATTTCCCCCCTTCGTTGGGGGTTCACACGTGCCATTTGCGGCGCTCCAGAGCGGGTTTAACATACATTTTCGGGGGCAAAGGAGCTACCATTGCATTGCTGTCGGCCGGGAGAAATGAGGCCGAACTCTCTCCTGGAAATCCTTCAGATCTGATTTGATTTGAGCAGATTCCCCGCCGTCCTCCTGTTGCGCTTGGAAAGCAGAATAAATTATATTTACTGGGTTGCTGCGAGTTTTCCGGGCTGTATGGTCATGTTCCAGACGTTTCGCCTGCATCTATGGCACGCATCCTCAGAGGTTGTGAGGTCTATTGAAAATTAGGGAAGAGAGATTTATATACCTCTGGAAAGTCCAGGGTGAGAGAAAGAACTCTTGTCTGTTTGAGGCAGATGATAATGTTGCAATTGATCACCTTGATTAGCAATGAATGGCCTTGCAGCCTCAAGGACTGGCTGCTTACTGCCTGGGGGAATCCTTTGTTAGGATGTGTTAGCTGGCCCTGATGGTTTTCTGTCTGGAATTCCCTTGTCTTCTTTATTTATTGTCCTGATTTTAGAGTGTTTTAATACTGGTAGCCGGAATTTTCCTGTTTTCGGAGTGTTGCTCTTTATTACTGTCCTGACTTTAGAGTTTTTTTTAATACCCCCAGGCAGGAAGCAACCAGTCCTTGAAGTTGCAAGGCCATACAAGGCTAATCAAGGTGATCAGTTGCAATAGCAGCTTCAAAACCTGTCTGCTTCCTGCCTGGGGTATTAAAAAAACTCGAAAATCAGGACAATAAATAATGAAGAACACTCAGAAAACAGGAGAATTACAAACAGAAAACAACCAGAGCCATCTAACACCTCCCAACAAAGGATTCCCCCAGGCAGGAAGCAGCCAGTCCTTGAAGCTGCAAGGCCGCTCAATGCTAATCAAGGTGATCAATTGCAACATTCACACTTGTCTCAGGCAGACAAGAGGTTTTTTTTTCTCCCACCCTGGACCTTTCACAGATATACAAAACCCCACTTGTCTAGTTTCCAACAGGCATCACAACCTCTAAGGATGCCTGCCATAGATGCAGACGAAACGTCAGGAGAGAGTGCTTCTGGAACGTGGCCATACAGCCCGGAAAACTCACAGCAACCCAGTAATTTTGGCCATGAAATCCTTCGACGACAAATTAATATTTACTCCAGAGTAGATCTACTGGATCCCGCAAAAGTGTGAAGGAAGGACCTTCAAGGCGCTGGACTTTCCTTGGGAACTTACATGCATTTCCCTTTGGGTTATTATTACAGTCTCAATTCGGGCCTTGTTTGGCAAGGTTGGTTTTCCAGGAATGAGTCCGTTTGCGCCTCTTTCGCGTTTTAATTCGATCGGTTTCAAGCGCAAAACTTCCCCAAATCGGCGGCGGCGCTTCGGTTCCAGATCCCTCGGCTTCGCTTTGCCTCTCCCGTTTAGAAAGCGCACCTGAACCGCTTGGGCTCGGTTTAGCAAGGGGTCAAAGCGGGCTTAGTTTGGGAGAGGAACGAGCTGTATAAAATCGGAAGCAACCTGGACTATTTTAAGGTGGATTTCCGCCCCGGATCACGCATTGGTCAAAACAGAAAATCGAAACTCACATATGTACATATATGTTCCAAACAACCTGTATGAAGCTGCAAGGAATTCAATGCGAATCAAGGGAGCCAACTGCAACATTCACACTTCCTTCAAAAAGACAAGAGTTCTTTCTCCCACCCTGGACTTTCCACAGATAGATAAACCCCACTTGCCTAGTTTCCAACCTCTGAGGATGGCTGCCATAGATGCAGGCGAAATGTCAGGAAAGAATGCTTCTGGAACATGGGCATACAGTCCGGGAAACTCACAGCGACCCACACAGCCATATAACCCAGAATGTCAAGGTTATCCGAGTCCCCACTGCCATATATCCCAGTTCAAAGCAGATAATGTGGGATTTTATCCAGCTGTGTGGAAGGGGCCATAGTGAAAGCCTTCCACAACACAACCTGTATGGAGTTTGGGGGAGAAAAAGGCCAAGGAAAAAGTGAAACTGGGCTCTCCATTTTGACGAATTAGTTCTGGAAGAACTGCAGGCGCGAGGGAGAAGGGAATGGGAAAGGAAGGGGAAATCGGAGATCTACAAAATAGGTGTAAAAAACTTGTACTTCTTAGCCTCCCAACCCAGTTTTCTTCTGCAGGAAGGTTGAAGGGAAAAAACCAAATCGTGTGAAATCAATTCGAGGTTTAAATCGCCGCTTTCCACCTCTCAAAGTTTTGTCAATATTCCAGAACGCATTGGAAAATCTCACAACAAAACCACCCCATCCCTAAGCTCAGAAACAGGTCGAGAACCAGAAGGTGTTCCCCACTTTTCCCCTCTTTTTTGTGACCGGATTTAACACGAAACCAAATTTGGAGAGAGAAAGATGAGAGAGTTGCGCCTCGGTCGGTCGCTCTCCAAGGGTTTCCAAGAATCCGATGCCTGGATCCTTCTATTCCGGGGCAAAAGACGGGACTAAAAGAAATCCCGATTTAAATTCAATTAAATCGTCTGGTTTTGCACCTTTTTCCCACCCCCGACCCCCCACCATCCGCCCCAATTGCGGCCCTTTTCTCCCCTTCTTTCCTGATGCCAACTGCGAAGCAAAGGAAGGAGAAAATACTGTCAGTGTCACTGAAAATGCAAGGGACACAAGACAGGTTTTGCAAGGTGATTCGGCCCTTTTGAAAAAAGGAAGAAGAGAGCAGAAAGGGCGAAACCCACGCATTTCGTAGGCGAGGGAAAGAAAGGGCTCTGAGCCGCTGCAGTAAACAAAACTCCGCTAGCAAAGTCAAAGACTCGGGTGGCGGCGCTGGAAAGGGCGCATTTTCCGCGCGAGATTCTCTCCCTTTCTCCCTTTCCTTCCAAAAGCACGCACCGGGGAGAAAGAAGCCGGGAAAGAAGCATTTGCAAAAGGAGGAGAAGCGAGAAGCTCTTCAGGAGGAGGAGGAACACGCGCGAAAGGGGACCCAATCGGTCACGGAAACCCTCCGAAGGAGCCCGGCTTTCTCCCCACACGGTCCCATTCTTAGCTTCCCACTTCTTAGGTGAACAAGAGCCAGCGACACGCGGTTCTCTGACACTCGTGGGAGGCAACAGGCCCGGGAAGACACGAAGCGATGGGTCCGGGAGGTTTGGAGAAAGTGGGAGGTGAAAGTGGAGGACGCCGATGGAAGGAAAGAAGGAAGGAAGGCGCAAAAGCGGGGGAAAGAGAAAGATGATATGATTGCTGTGAGTTTTCTGGGATGTATGGCCATGTTCCTGAAGCATTCTTTCCTGACATTTCGCCCACATCTATGGCAGGCATCTTCAGAAGCCCACATCTATGACAAGCATCCTCAAAGGTTGTGACATCTGTTGGAAACTAGGTAAGAGGGATTTATATGTCTGTGGAATGTTCAGGGCGGGAGAAAGAACTCAGCTAACACCTCCCAACAAAGGATTCCCTCGGGCAAGAAACAGCCAGGCTTTGAAGCTGCAAGGTCATTCAATGCTAATCAAGATGGCCAATTGCAACACTGACACCTTCCTCAAACAGACAAGAGTTCTTTCTCCCACGCTGAACATTGCACAGATATATAAACCCCACTTGCCTAGTTTCCAACAGACCTCACAACCTCTGAGGATGTCTGCCATCGCTGAGGGTGAAACTAGGGAACAACACCCCCTTGCAAGGAGGGGAGGGGGAGGCATTATTGGGGGGAGGAAGAGAGGCTGAGCTGTCATGAAGGCTTTCCTGGCCGGAATCATTGGGTTGCTGTGAGTTTGCCGGGCTATATGGCCATGTTCCAGAAGCATTCTTTCCTGATGTTTCGCCCACATCTATGGCAGGCATCCTCTGAGGTTGCGAGGTATGTTGGAAACAAGGCAAGTGGGGTTTACATTCAGGTATCAGTGGAAGGTCCAGGGTAGAAGAAAGAACTCTTGTCTGTTGGAGACAAGTGTGAATGTTGCAATTAATCACCTTGATTAGCATTGAAAAACCTTACAGTTTCATGGCCTAGCTGCTTCCTGCCTGGGGGAATCCTTTGTTGGGAGGTGTTAGCTGGCCCTGATTGTTTCATGTCTGGAATTCTCCTATCTTCTGAGTGTTGTTCTTTATTTATTGTCCTGATTTTAGAGTGGTTTAATACTGGTCGCCAGATTTTGTTCATTTTCCTGGTTTCCTCCTTTCTGTTGAAATTGTCCACATGCTTGTGGATTTCAATAGCTTCTCTGTGTAGTCTGACATGATAGTTGTGAGAGTGGTCCAGATAATATGCTGTGTCCAGATTGGTTCATCAAATGCTCTGCTATGGCTGACTTCTCTGGTTGAATTAGTCTGCAGTGCCTTTCATGTTCCTTGATTCGTGTCTGGGCCTTGGTGGTCCCTCTGTAGATTGTCCACAGCTGCATGGTATACGGTAGACTACTGCAGAGGTGAGAGGCTCCCTCTTGTCCTTTGCTGAATGCAGCATTTATTGGACTTTCTTAGTGGGTCTGTAGATAGTTTGTTGGCTGTGTTTCTTCATCAGCTTCCCTATGCGGTCAGTGGTTCCCTTAACGTAAGGTAAGAACACTTTTCCTCTGAGTGGATCTTTTGTCTTTACTTTCATGGCTTGTTCTTGGCCTTGCAGCTCTTCTGATGCCTGTGGTGAAGTATCAATTGACCTGTAGAATAAAAGCCCTGGCAGACCATGCAAAAAGGATCTGCGAGAACCCCACCTCCTCCAATGAGAGCTGAACCACCGAAACTGGGCTCTAAGGGCCAATGGATATTCCACCACAGACATCAGAAGAGCTGCAAGGCCAAGAACAAACCAGGAGAGTAAAGACAAAGATAAATGTTAATCAAGATGTCCAATTGCACCATTCACACCTGCCTCCAACACACAAGTTTTTTCTCCTACCCTGAACATTCCACAGATAATTTGTTAATTTTCAGTTTCTTCTATTCTGTTGAAATA
Organism: Anolis carolinensis; assembly: GCF_035594765.1. Lineage (NCBI taxonomy): Eukaryota > Metazoa > Chordata > Lepidosauria > Squamata > Anolidae > Anolis > Anolis carolinensis. The sequence continues at coordinate 268,413,690 of NC_085843.1, forward strand.
GTCCACATGCTTGTGGATTTCAATGGCTTCTCTCAATAGCCAGGCTTTGAAGCTGCCAGGCTATTCAATGCTAATATTATAGTATAATTTATAATACTTAATTTATAATATTTAATAATATAATATATTGTATATACATATAATATTGATAATATTATAATGTATTACAATATAATACTGATAATAATACAATTTAATAATATTAATTAATATATTAACTAATCATATTACAATGTAATGATATAGTACAATATAGCAATTTAATGCTAGTATTGTACAATGCTAATAATATAATGTATTGTATGTGAATGGAATTTGTAAGCCGCTCTGAGTCCCCTTTGGGGTGAGAAGGGCGGCATATAAATGTAGCAAATAAATAAATAATCAAGCTGGCCAATTGAAACATTCACACTTGCCTCAAGCAGACAAGAGTTCTTTCTCCCACAGATATATAAACCCCACTTGCCTAGTTTCCAAGACTTCACAACCTCTGAGGATGCCTGCCATGGATGTGGGCGAAACGTCGGGAGAGAATGCTTCTGGAACATATCCATAAACTCACAGCAACCGACTGACTTCTCAGGTTGAGTTAGTCATGTTCCTTGACTTGGGCAATGCTGCGTTTGGTGGCCCAGGGCTGCATGGTATACAGTAGACTCCTGCAGAGGTTTGAGAGATCCTCTCTTGTACTTTGCTGAACGTCAGGAGAGAATGCTTCTGGAACATATCCATAAACTCATAGCAACCCACTGATTTCTCAGGTTGAGTTAGGCATGTTTCTTGACTTGGGCAATATTGCGTTTGGTGACCCAGGGCTACATGGGTATACAATAGACTCCTGCAGAGGTTTGAGAGATCCTCTCTTGTCCTTAGCTGAACGTCAGGAGAGAATGCTTCTGGAACAGGGCCAGACAGCCCGGAAAACTCACAGCAACGCAGAGGCTGCAGGGTCCAGCAATGCGCGCCACCCCGGCCTTCTTTCCCGCCACCCCTCCCACCTTCCTCCTCCCCTAAGACTGCCCGGAGCGCGTCCCCGCCTCCCTCCTTCCCTCGACGTTGCAGGTTGTTGTGCCTCGTGCGCGCTCCCGCCGCCCTCCTGCGCCTGAAACCAAGCCCGCAGCGCCCACTAGAGGCCGGCGGCGCCTCTGCACGCGTCTCCCTTTTCCTTTCCTCCCAACTTGCCACCCGGCTCTCTGAACTTTTGCTCAACTCTTTCTCCGGCGCGGCTGGTCAAGTTGAGCAGCGGTATTCTCTCTCCGAAGCCAAACCCGAAAAAACCTTCTTCCTCCTGGGCAGGCAAGGAAGCCAACAAGATTGCCCTTTCGGCTCCGGAGCCAAGCAAAGTAAAGCGGACCTGGAAAGAGCGGCGTTTGTTTTTGTTCTCCCCCCCCCCCACCCCATTCCATGGAGAAGAAGTGGATGCAAAGAGAGCCAGGGAGGGGTCTGGGGTGTGTGCAGAAGGGTCTCCCCAATCCCTCCCTCCCTCCAGACCCCCACCTTTAAGCCCTCAACCCATTCCCGCCCGCCAACACCAGCGCGCTTTTGCACCTACTTGTGGCCAGTTTCCTCGCTCTGGCTTTGGATCGCATTGCTGCCCAGTCCGGCGGACGTTGCTTGGAGGGAGGGGGGAGGAAGAAGAAGGAGAAGAAGAAGGAGAAGAGACAATCAACCGATGGGTTGGTGACCCCCCCCCTCCTTCCTCCCTCCCTCCTCTCTCTTTCCCCCCTCTCTTCTCCTCCCTCGCTCTTTCTTTTCTCTCTTTCTTTCGCCCTCCTCCACAAGGCACTCTTTCCTGCAACAGCCCCAAAGCTCGCTATCTCTCCAGCATTGTCAGTTTGGACACCTTCGCACATGCGCAACGGCGGCTTCTCCCCCTTCTCTCTCTCTCGCTCTCTCCCCCCCCTTTTCGACAATCTCCCATTCGCGGCCAAAAAGGAAGAAAAAAAAAGTTTGGAGAGATCATTTACTACTTCTCCAGGGAAGCTCACTACTTTGGGATTTCCAAGGAAGCAAAGAAAGGAAGTCCTTCACACAGAGACTCCGCTGTGTAGATGCTCCGCTTTCGAACCGCGTTGGGGACTGGGCAAGGCGTGGATGACGCCTGGATGCCAAACTTCTTCCTGCCTTGCCTCGCTTCTGACTTTGTTTTGCTTTTCCTTCCCGTCCAATCCTTTTGCAGACAACGAATGTTATTTTATTTGGTACAGACTAAGACATGGAAACCTTAACTGCATTGTATGCCCTTCTATGGGTTTTGGACTTCAACTCCCATCATTCCTCACAGCCTCAGGCTGAGGGTGAAAAGGAAGGGGCCTGAGGCTGTGAGGAATGGTGGGAGTTGTAGTCCAAAACCCCTGGAGAACCCAAGTTTTCCCATGCCTGAGCTAGACCTAAAACACCTCAAAGTGACAGCTAAGTCAGGACTCAAAGAGGGAGAGAAGACCTCCTGCCATATCAACCAGTTTCTGGATCCAGATTATCTGCTTCAAACTGGATTATACCTCAATGTAGGCTCATATAAAGCAGACAATCCGGATTCAGAAACATGCCAATGTAGATCCAGCCTGAGCCAAGAAACTGGTAACAGTTGCTGTGACATGAGCTCTTCCACACAGCCCTATAACCCAGAATATCGAGGCAGGAAAATCCCACAATATCTGCTTTGAATTGGGTGATCTGAGGGCCTTTCTACACAGCCCTATATCCCAGAATATCAAGGCAGAAAATCCCACATTATCTAAGTGTAGACTCAGATCACCCAGTTCAAAGCAAATACTGTGGGATTTTCAGCCTTGATATTCTGGGATATAAGGCTGTGTGGAAAAGCCCTGGGTGATAGGAGTCCACACTGCCATATACAGGATGTTTGAAAAATAATTTAAATTAAATGATGAATAGGGAGTTCTTTTTCAAATAACCTGTTATTATAGGATTCTTTGCTTAAAAGCTTTAAAAAAATAACCCTGAGATTATCACCCAGAAGTTGCTGTGCATCATGAGGACTATCAGTGGCACATTCATGATGAATCCAGTTCTTTTTAGTGAGTGTTGACAAGCCCTTAGTGACATTTTTTTCGTATCAGAAGCGACTTCAGAAACTGCTGCTTCTGGTGTGAGAGAATTGGCCGTCTGCAAGGACGTTACCCAGGGGACATTGCCCGGATATTTTGGATATTTGTGTTGTCCGAAGGCTCACAGGGTTGTTGTATGCTTTCCGGGCTGTATGACCATGTTCCAGAAGTATTCTCTCCTGACGTTTCGCCCACATCTATGGCAGGCATCCTCAGAGGTTGTGAGGTATGGAGAAACTCAGCAAGGAAGGTTTATATATATATCTGTGGAAAGTCCAGGGTGAGAGAAGAAGTCTTTGTCAGTTGGAGGCCAGTGTGAATGTTGTAGTTAATCACCTTAATTAGCATTGAAAAGCTTCATCTGATATTTTTTTACCATCCTTGTGGGAGGCTTCTCTCATGTCCCCGCATGGAGCTGGAGCTGATAGAGGGAGCTCACCTGGATTGGAACCAGCAACCTTCAGGTTAGCAACCCAACCTTCAAGTCATCAGTCCTGCCAGCAGAAGGGTTTGACCCGCTGAGCCACAGTTCAAAGCAGATAATGTGGGATTTTATTCAACTGTGTGGAAGGGGCCTGGGTCACTTCTGCCCACAGAGAAGTGCTGATGCCTCATCAAACTGCAAATAGTACTGAACCGTGACAATTATAAGCGGTATCAAACTGCATTGGCGGGAAGACCACCGTCCTCTCCTTTCCCGCGGCTTTTGCAAACGATATTATCAATATTATCACAGAGGAGGGGGCTGAGCAAAACCGTAGAGGGCGAGGAGGCTCTTCGGAAGCGAAATAAAAGTCCTTTTACATCTGGCTTGATTCCTGCTTCAAAGAAGAAGAAAACCTCCCCACCTTCAGCCTTCCTCTGCCATTAAAGCTGATAGGGACGTTTTTCTTTCGTTATCGTGCCATAGAGGACAGAGAAGGACACGGAAAAATTGAGGCAAAAATAATAATCCGATTTTATTTTATTTTATTAGACTTCCCCTTCCCAAATTTAAGTAACACAAGGAGGTTTTCCCACTGCAAGTTCCACATCCTCGGTACCTGTTTATGTGCATTGAACGACTCGGCTGTATATCCTTATTATTTTCCAACTCAGTCACAGGAGTGGAGTCTAAAAAGCTCCCACTCGGGAGCAAGTCCTGAATTCTTTTAAAAAAGGTATATCATATTATTAATGCCATCTAACCAAACCTATTCCCTCTCTTGTTTGGATCTGAGCATGCATTTATATCTATCTATCCACTGGCGACGGATTCGTGATCCAATTGGTCTAGGTTTGCACGAGAGGGCGACTTTCCTCGGGTCGAAAAGGAGGAGGCCGCTTTCATAGAAATCAATAGGGTTTCCTTCTAAGAAAACGGATTTCGGACCGGGCTGGTCGTGAGGAGAGGGATGAGAGGGAAACCTCATCGAAGTGTCACTCTCACAAACCCTGCGAGAGCGAGTTTTGAAAAGGGGGCTACTCCGGAGTAAGGAGTGGGGGTTCAGAATGAGCTGGTTATGTAAAATCTTCTCCCCAATCACTTCTCTCTTTACCTCCTAGGAAAGGGAAGACCCTCAAACCCAATTGCCCCTAGAAGAAACAATTGTGTCCACGCGTGTTCTTTCCACGTGAAGAAAAATATCATTAAAATGGATCTCCCTTTGCCTTTTTCTTCCCATCACCCCTGTCTCTGCCTCCTAGGAAAGGGAAGACCCCCAAACCCAATTGCCCCTAGAAGGAACAATTGTGTCCACGAGTGTTCTTTCCACGCAAAGAAAAATATATCATTAAAAATTGATCCCCCTTTGCCCTTTTCACCCCATCACTGTTCTCTCTGCCTCCTAGGAAAGGGAAGACCCCACAAAACCAATTGCCCCTAGAATAAACAATTTTGTCATATATCCACGCGTGTTTTTTTCCACGCGAGGAAAAAAGATCACCAAACAAATATTCTTAATAACAAGGGGCGCATCTACACTGTATAACGGATGCAGTTTAGATCAAGTATGGGCAAACATAGGCCCTCCAGGGGTTTTGGACTACAACTCCCATCATTCCTCACAGCCTCAGGCCCTTTCCTTTTCACCCTCAGCCGCTTAAGCGGCTGAGGGTGAAAAGGAAAGGGCCTGAGGCTGTGAGGAATGGTGGGAGTTGTAGTCCAAAACCCCTGGAGAGCCCAAGTTTGCCCAAGCTTGGTGTAAACACACCCGAAGAGGAACTATAAGACCCCCGAACTTGTAGATTGGTCGTCGATACAGGATACTAGCTATTCTATTTGTATCTGGTTGTATTCCCTCTCTTTCCCGACTGAAAAATGCTTCTTAAACCCGCCTTGAAAGGAGGGAGACACGTGTCTTGGATCCGAAGCATTTTCTCAAAAATAAAAGAGGGGAAGAGAGAGAGAAACTTAAAATCTGTCTTAAAAACACTGGGTCGCTGTGAGTTTTCTGGGCTGTATGGGCCATGATCCAGAAGCATTCTCTCCTGACGTTTCGCCTGCATCTAAGGCAGGCATATTCAGAGTTTGTGGGGTCTGTTGAGAACTAGACAAGAGGGGAAATCTGTGGGAAATCCAGGGTGGTGGGAGAAAGAACTCCCTGTCTGTTAATGTAGCAATGGATCACCTTGATTGGCATTGAATGGCCTTGCAGTTTCAAGGCCTGACTGATTCCTACCTGGGGGGATTCCTTATTCAGAATTTGTGGGGTCTGTTGAGAACTAGAGGGGTTTATATACCTGTAGGAAATCCAGGGTGGTGGGAGAAAGAACTCTTTGTCTGTTAATGTAGCAATTTTATCACCTTGATTGGCATTGAATGGCCTTGCAGCTTCGAGGCCTGGCTGATTCCTACCTGGGGGGATTCCTAACTGGGGATAAAGTACAACAGTCAGGAAACAGGAAAGTTCCAGGCAGAAAACAATCAGGGCCAGCTACCACCTCCTAACAAAGGACTCCCCCAGGCAGTAAACAGCCAGGCCTTGAAGCTGCAAGGCCATTCAATGCTAATCAAGGTGCCCAATTGCAACATTTAGGAATGGTGGGAGTTGAAGTCCAAAACACCTGGAGGGCCCAAGTTTGCCCATGCAACCCAAAGGGACAAGAGAAAGGAGGTTCACTCTGAACAGAAACAATATCGATCTGAGCAGATAGAAAGATATCAAGAGTTTACAACGTGGGGATTCTTAGACTCCGGGAAAGTCAACAGGTGAAAGAAGAGAGCTTTCTCTCCCCTGGGGACGTGCCCTTAAAGGCACAGCGGCCCTTTTGACTCAGGCGGAGAAAAAGCCGGGTTCGCTTCTCCCTCCTGCCGGAGCCGCCACCTGTTGGCTTCCCGCTCGCTGTGTAAACGGAGGCAGGCTCTCCGGATTAGCACCTGGAAAGCCTCCACCGCCGCCGCTTTCAACTCCGCGCCTGCGCACTAGGCAGTCCTAGCAGACCCTCCTTTCCCAGGCTGGCTGGCACGCTTCCTGCAGGACAACACGAGGGTTCTTCTGCACTGCATTAATGCAGTTCTGCACCGCTTTGACTGGGAGTTGTAGTCTGGTTAGGCACCAGGACTTGTAAAACTAAAACTCTAAAATCAGGACAGTAAATAAAGAACAACACTCACAAAACAGGGGAATTCCAGACAAGAAACAATCAGGGCCAGCTAACACCTCTCAACAAAGGATTCCCCCAGGCAGCTAAATTTTGAAGCTGCAAGGCTATTCAGTGCTAATCAAGGTGATCAATTGCAGCATTCACACTTACCTCAAACAGGCAAGAGTTCTTTCTCCCACCCTGGACTTTCCACAGATATATAAACCCCACTTGCCTAGTTTCCATCCTCTGAGGATGGCTGCCATAGATGCAGGCGAATGCTTCTGGAACATGACCATACAGCCCGGAAAACTCACAACAACCCAGCAATTTACAATATCTGCTTTGAACTGGGTTATCTGTGTCCAGTCCACACTGACATATAATCAAGTTCAATGTGAATTTTATACAGCTGTGTGGAAGGGGCCTCAGAAAACCCTTTGAAATGCGCACAAAAGTCCAAGCGAACACAATATATACGGTATTTGGGGCGCATCTTCACTGTAGAATAAATGCCGTTTGATACCACTTTAACTGCCAGGGCTCAACGCTGAGGAGTCCTGGGATCTGCAGTTTGGAAGGGCACCAGCACTCTATTGGCAGAGAAGGCTAAAGAGCTTGTAAAACTACATGA